>NC_045434.1:77614329-77641809 GCF_002776525.5 Piliocolobus tephrosceles
GGTGAGAGGGAAAGGAGGTGAGAGGGAAAGGAGGTGAGAGGGAAAGGAGAGGAGAGACACAACCTGTCTCCCCATCCATTTGTATTTTTCTCTCCTTCCAGAAAAACTGGAGACCCAACTTTCCCTTTGCTGGAAAGCAAACCCGGCGGCAGGAGCTGCAGGAGAACTGGGTTGGGGGCTGTGGCTCAGGAATAGCAGGAGAGAGAGGGCTGGAGAAGACAGAGCCTGGGCTGGTTCAAGGCAGCGGGAAAGAAAGGGTTTGTGTGTAGCTTTTGATCTCTCCCAGTCACCCCTGACAAGGAGGGACTCAATTTTTGCCCTGAACTCACTTCCCCTTCTGGTCGGCCTATGGCCTTGTTTCTGGACACCCAAACTCACCTTATCTGTAACAGGGGATGGAAGAAGTCCTGTCAGCTCCCCAACGCACGAGGGTGCACAGGACAAACAGGCAGTTTGAGGATCAATGAGAAAACCCCTGGGCCCTGAAGAGGTGCAAAGGGGTCACTGTCACTGCTCATTGCGAACATGATGGCAACATACTTACTAATAGCTATTATGACAAACTGGAAGGCAAATATGCACTTTCCTTAATCTCTGAAAGTCTCTTCATTTGTGTATTTATTCACTTATTCAACAAACACAGTTGAGCCCCTGCTGTGTGCTGGTCTCAGGCTAGATGCTGGGCCTGCTCCACTGGGAGGTATTAGAAGGGAGGGAGCCCTTATGGCTGTGAGTCCCAGTGTCAGACTCTCTGTTGAGGGCTGGAGTTTAGTGTACAGGGTGATGACTAGCAGGAGTGCCTTGATCAACCCCACATGAGAAGGAAGCAGGACTGGACAGGGGGAGAAATTGAGCTGCAGTGTAGACCCAGCAAAGGTCGCAGCCCACCCCACCAGGAGCTCTGAAACCAGAATGGCCCTTCAGGGTTGACCCGACTTGCAATGGGATGGCCTGGCCATTATGTTAGGGAAGCATGGGCCTCAGAGAGCCAGAGTGACACCATTTTAAAATCAACTCTGGAGCCGGGCACGGTGGCTCATGCCTGTAATCTCAGCACTTTGGGAGGCCGAGGTGGGCGGATCACAAGGTCAAGGGATCGAGACCATCTGGCCAACATGGTGAAACCCCCTCTACTAAAATACAAAAAAATTAGCCACGCATGGTGGTGTGTGCCGGTAGTCCCAGCTACTCAGGAGGCTGAGGCAGGGGAATCGCTTGAACCCGGGAGGTGGAGACTGCAGTGAGCCAGGATTGTGCCACTGCACTCCAGCCTGGCAACACAGCAAGACTCCATCTCAGAAAAATAAATAAATAAAATAAAATAAATAAAATCAACTCTGTCGGCCAGGCATGGTGGCTCATGCCTATAATCCCAGCACTTTGGGGGGCTGAGGCAGGTGGATTACCTGAGGTCAGGAGTTCGAGACCAGCTTGGCCAACATGGTGAATCCCCATCTCTACTAAAAATACACACACACACACACAATTAGCCAGGGGTGGTAGCAGGCGCTTGTAGTCCCAGCTGCTCAGGAGACTGAGGCAGGAGAATCGCTTGAACCCAGGAGGTGGAGGTTGCAGTGAGCCAAGATGGCACCATTGCACTCCAGCCTGGGCAACAAGAGTGAAACCCCGTCTCAAAAAAAAAAGAAAGAAAGAAAGAAGAAAGAAAATCTGTATTAAAACTAGCAAGACACTTTCCTTGCTAGTCATGACCTATCCTAAGATGTTTATAGCCAAGAAAACAGTTTGATAATGCCTTTGAGGACAAACTCCTACAACAGAAAGTTCAGATGTCCCAATACCCATAACAATATATGCTTTCAAGATAACTATACTTATACTTTAATGTATTAATACACTAAAATGTTAAGGATAGTTTTCTTTAAATCAATAAAATAATAAAATTTCTCAAGCTATCAGTGCACCTGGATGTAGGCACAGCTTAGCTTAGTGTTGACATAGGGAAGGCCCCACATAAGAAAAACGTAAAGACATTCCTCTACTTGCTTTCTGAGGACACCCTACCCTGTAATGGAGTCATTTCAATAAACTCACTTCTTTCACTCCACCCCATAACTTGCCTTGAATTCCTTCCTGTACAAAATCCAAGACCCCTTTTGCCAGTAACAATTATACACGACGTTGATCAACTGATGGATGAGCTGCCCTGGGACAGAGATACCTTCAGGCCAGGCAGCTCTGGGTTGCTGCGGCAATCCTTGAAGGGGCTCTGCACTGCAAAGTTGTCTGCTGACAACACTCCCAGCAAGTGGCGCAGAGTCCTCGCTCGAAGGAGGATGTGGGTGGCACATTGATCTGTCTACCACACTGGCTCTGTGGAATCTGACTCCACAACTCATGGTGTGACCTTGGGCAAGAGGCTCAACATCTCTGATGAGTTTGCCCAACTGACAAATGGGGATAATATCACTTCCTAGAGCCATCAACAGGATGGAGTGAGTGAATTCTCACAAACGTGGAACCCACAGAAAGAACTCGGTGTGTTTTGTCTTGCACACTTCCAGGCAACTATAATCCAGTATGATGAGCATGTACAAGCAAGGATTGAGGGGGTCCTCAGGAAGGGCACCTCACCCCATCCTGGAAAGGCTCTCAAAAAGAATGGGTGTCCAAGCTGGGGCCTGCGGATGAGTAGGTGATGCCCAGGCAGAGGAAGTACAGAAGGGTGGGAGAGGAAGAGGGTTTCAGGCAATGGTAGTTACAGATACAAGATCCTAAAGGTGAAAGAAACTCGGAAGCAACAGTGTGGCTGGAGTGGGAGACCAGAGGCTGGCAGGGATAGGGCAGTGGTGTGTGCCTCAGTCATGAACTGACCTTGGCAAACAGAAGCCTTTACAAAGGAGGTGCCTTCTGCTGCAAGCATAGAATAATAACCTGTTTGTTATCATAATAATAATAATAATTACTGTCAGGCCTCTGAGCCCAAGCCAAGCTGTCGCATCCCCTGTGACTTGCACTTATACACCCAGATGGCCTGAAGTAACTGAAGAATCACAAAAGAAGTGCAAATGCCCTGCCTCACCTTAACCAATGACATTCCACCACAAAAGAAGTGAAAATGGCCAGTCCTTGCCTTACTCAATGATATTATCTTGTGGAATTCCTTTTCCTGGCTCACCCTGGCTCAAAAACTCCCCACTGAGCACCTTGTGACCCCTACTCCTGCCCGCCAGAGAACAACCCCCCTTTGACTGTAATTTTCCTTAACTACCCAAATCCTATAAAACGGCCCCATCCTTATCTCCCTTCGCTGACTCTCTTTTCGGACTCAGCCCCGCCTGCACCCAGGTGAAATAAACAGCCATGTTGCTCACACAAAGCCTGTTTGGTGGTCTCTTCACACAGACGTGCATGACAATTACCTGTTTGCTCTCCTGATTGGTTGGGACTGGAGCCAGACCTCCTAGATAGCCTGAGCTTTAGAGCCATGGATGCTGGTTGGCAGGGAGCGTAAGGAGACCTTGACCTCCAAGGCCAGGGAGCAGTGGGGCAGTAGCCTCCTCCTCTCAAGGCCCTGCTGAGGAGCTATGCCATGAGGTCATCCCAGACACCTGGGCAAGTCATCCTGCTTAGCTGGGAATTTGCAGCCATCCTCAGCTGACACAGGAGGCAGAGAGAAAGCATTTAGGGCTTCCCTTTCTGCCTGTTCTCAGGCCCAGGAAGCAACCTGAGCACTATACTGGGAGTCAGCAGAGCAATCAGTCACGTGTGACCTTGAACCAGTCACCCACCTGACTGAATCTGGGCATCTTCTGCAAAACAGTGAGGTTGAAGTAGATGGTACATTCGTCCCTCCCTGCTCTGGTATGCAGTCTGAGGTGTTTTCTCCTGTCCTGCCTCTAACAAAATCACCTCTCATTTTTTTGGATCATTGTCTTTCATTTCACGAGGGCCATTTCCTACTGGGCTCCCTCTTGACTTCTTAAGCAGCTCCCAAGGCCACTCTGACAATATCAGGCCTGCCGCCTCCTCTCATGCTGCCCCCAACAAAGGAAACAAAAACAATGGGAATCGCTTTCCCAGCAGCCTCTGCCCCACTGAGGATAGGTGTCTTGAGTTGTTTTGCTGGTCCCACGGCTGTTTTTCCCAATTCCACCACCTTCTCTGCTCTGGGCTCCCTCCTGATCAAGGTTCCCAGTGGCAGAACGGTCAGGATTGGCCAGGAGAGGCCACCCCTGGCCTTCATCCTAGCCTCCCCACTCTGCACTTTAAATTCTGCTTCTCTCTCAAAGCAAGGGCCCCTCCTGGATGAAACCTTCTCTGATCTCAGCAGCTGGAATGAATCAGCCTCTAGACCTGGGAGCATGGTGTGTGTCCTGAGTCTCAGCCCCTGTCTTATTCTGCTGCATATGAGAATTACCTGTTCACAGATGCGGTTTCCCCTACTGGCCCCAGCCTGATGTTTGCATACAGTGGGTGCTTCATGCTTGGTTGGGGGAGGGAAGGAGGGAAAGAAGGCAAGAAAGGAAACAGTACAAATCTCTATAGGAGGCTTTGTACATCTAGGGCAACATTAGTCTCTGTTCATTGTTTTATGTCCAACATAAAGATCTGTAGGGAGTGTGTGGGCTCTGGGTACTTCCATTGGACAGCTCTGCTCAGGAACAAGGAAGCAGGCTGTGAGGGAAGTCTCCCTGGGTCACTGCTCACAGCCCTGGGAAAGCGGCTCCAACAGCCCTGCTGCTGCACTCAGGTACCCTTTGCCCAGGGTGGAGCATTCAGAAAGTGTGTGTGGGTGGCAAGGGTGGGACCCCTCAGCTATAGTTCCAGAGGCTGTCCAAGGGCTGCCCTAGATGTGGTCCGGACGTGGATGGCATTTGTCCCATGTGTTGCCTGGCCTGACTGAGGAGCAGCAGGATGCCCAGGAGGAGCAGAGGGACAGGGAGCTGGGTTGGGCAGCGTGGAGCTGGGGATGGGGCCGTCCTGCAGGCCTCATAGGCCATGTGAAGACTTGGCTCTTGCTCAGAGTGGGATGAGGCACTGCTGCAGGACTTTGAACACAGGAGGGCAGGGCCCTAAGGGGAGAGATGCTCGTTAGTTCATCTCACAGACGAGGACACTGAAGCAGACAAAGTGACGAACTCACCTGACCCCTAGCCCCACCGCATCTGAGGTGTGACTCCCTCACAGCCCCCTGCTCACGACCAACCCTGTCTGTACTTACTTCTCTATCAGTTTGCTCCCTTGTTTGCAGATTCACTCTCCCAACTCGTATGTCTGCTCTGTGAGGGCAGAGACCGATTTGTTCACTGCTGAATCCTCATGCCTTCAATGAAGCCTGGCGTGGAGCAGGGGCTCTGTGTCCATCTGCTGAAGAGTGAATGAGATCTTGTGATGTCTTAGTCCACATGTGCTGCTGTAATAGAATACCACAGACTAAGTAATTTATAAAGAACAAATTTATCTTCTCACAGCTCTGGAGGCTGGGAATTCCAACATCAAGGCACTGGCAGGTTCAGGGTCTGCTGAGGGCTGCTCTCTGCTTCCAAGATGGTGCCTTGTTGCTGCATCCTCCAGAGGAAAGGAAGGCTGTCCCCTCACATGGCCAAAGGCAGAAGGGCAAGAGGGTTGAACTCTCTGTCAAGCTCCTTTATAAGGGTCCTAATCCCATTCATGAGGGAGGAGCCCTCATGGGCACAATCACCTTTTAAAAGACCCAACCCTTAATACCATCACATTACCAACACCTGAATTTTGGAGGGGACACATTCAAACCATAGTACTGATATAATAGGAAATGTGTATTTGATCTCTGCCCCTGGTTCCTGTTACAGAGCTCCTAAAACTCTTATAATTTCCTGCGGGATCAGAACATCTTTTGTTCTAATGAGGCACCTCTTGGTGGGCTCCTAGATATGGGCTGGGCATTAGAAAGAACAAGTCATGTTTAGAAGCTTGGAGATTTCAGCCCCATCACCCATCCTCTGAGAAGAAGGGAGGGGCTGGAGATCGAGTTAATAATTGATCATGCCCATGTGATGAAGCCTCCATAAAAATCCCTGAACTTCTCTCAAGTGGGAGTTGAACAATGAGAACACATGGACACAAGGAGGGGAACATCACACATGGGAGCCTGTCGGGGAGTGGGGGGCAAGGGGAGAGAGAACATTAAGGAAAATACCTAATGCATGTGGGGCTTAAAAACTAGAGGATGGGTTGGCAAGTGCAGCAAACCACCATGGCACATGTGTACCTATGTAACAAACCTCCACGTTCTGCACATGTATCCCAGAACTTAAAATTAAAAAAAAAAAAAAAAATGATTTAAAAAACAGAAAAAAAAATGCTTGAGGGCAATATATACCTCATTTACCCTGATGTGATTATTACGCATTGTGTACCTGCATCAAAAATATTAATATCTCATGTACCCCATAAATATATACACCTACTATATACCCACAAAATTAGAAATGAACAAAATAGCCATTCTGACTGGTATGAGATGGTATCTCATTGTGATTTTGATTTGTATTTCTCTAACAGGATCAATTACACCCAACCTTAGCATCATACAATATGCTAATGTAACAAACTTGCACGTGTGCCCCCTGAACCTAAAAGTTGAAATTAAAAATAAATACATAAAATAAAACTAAAAAAAAAAAAAAATCCCTGAACTACAAGGTTCGGAGAGCTTCCTGGTTGGTGGACACATCATGTGCTGAGAGGGTGGCACACCACAGTTCCTTGGGGACAGAAGTTCCTGCACTTGAGACCTTTCCAGACCTTGCCCCTATATACCTCTACATCTGGCTGTTCATCTGTATCCTTACTGTAGCCTTTAGTAACATAATAAACTGGTAAACATAAGTATTTCTCTGAGTTCTGTGAGCCAGCCCAGCATATTAATCTAACCTAAGGAACAGGTCATGAGAACTCTGATTGATAGCTGGTTGATCAGAAGTATAGATGACAACCTACCACTTGGGATTGGTGTCTGAAGTAGGAGGCAGTCTGGCAGGACTGGTCCCTTAACCTGAGGGATCTGACTGACTCCAGGTGGCTCAGGTCCAAATTGATTGAATTACAGGACACTCAGCTGGTGTCTACCGGAGAAGTGCTTAGTGTGTGGGGAACATCTGGTCTCAGAAGTGTTTTGTGTTGAGTGTTGGGTGTATGAGTAGGAAAAATACTTTCGCTTTGTTCCTATCTCTTGTAGTAAACAAGGACAGACAAACACAGATGGCCCAGAGAGGAGGTGCTGGCATGACCGATGCTGGGTTCTCTCCAAAAAGTCAGCACTCAAGCTCCCATACAAATTCTGGGGCTCTATGCCAGCCTGAAGTCCAATATGTGGGTGTCTGCTTAGGGCCCTACCCTAACCCACCATGACACTGTACCTTGGAAAGTCAAAGAAGTGTGCTTGGCTCTATAGCATCATTCATTAACAATTCCTTTCACCTACTGACTTATTTATTTTGAGGCAGGGTCTCTGTCACCCAGGCTGGAGCACAGTGGTGCAATCACAGTTCACTGTGGTCTCAACTGCCTAAGCTCAAGGGATGCTCCTGCCACAGCCTCCCGAGTAGCTGGGACTACAGGGATGCACCACCATGCCTGGCTAATTCTTTCACCTATTTGATCACTCAGACATTTAACAAATGTGACCTGACACCTGCTCTGCACCTGTCACTAGGCTGGGACAGTGCACAAGCAACCAGCCTGCCTCCTTGCCTCCTACTGAGGGGCAGACCAAGGATAAAAGACAAATGAATAGTCAGCTGCTATGGGGAAGCAAACGAGGGGACCCTAGCCTCCTGTGGATGGGCAGGGAGGCCTGTGGGAAGACTCGAAGCCTTGGGGCAGGCGCTCGGGGGAGGGGTAAGAGCTGCAAGGTTGTCAGAAGGGATGCCTTCAGTGCCTTCAGGAAGGTGGGAGCTCGGAGTGGTTGGGAAGGGAAGCCAGTTTCACTGGAGAGGAGAGAGGAAGGAAGTGGGAGTGGGAAGTGAAGGTGTCCCCTCCCCACTTCCCATAGGCTCTACTGACAGTGAGGGGAAGTGAAGAGGAAATTTTTGATAGGCTCTAAGTAGGGGGAGGCGTGGCAGTAGGATCCACTCCATGGTTTGAAAAGATCCCCCTAACTGCTATGGAAATAGGCTGGCTTGGGGTAGGCATAGCTGAAGCAGGAAGGAGTGGAAGAGGCCTTGGGTGGTCCAGGAGCAATGGAAAAGAGAAAGCCCACTGGAGCACTATTGAGGAAACGGGTGCAGTGGCTCAAGCCTGTAATCCCAGTGCCTTGGGAGGCCAGAGTAGGAGGATTGCTTGAGGTCAGGAATTCGAGACCAGCCTGGGCAACATAGCAAGAACTCTGTTTCTAAAAAAAATGAAAAATGTTTAGCTGAGCATGGTGACACATACCTGTAGTCCAGTTACTCAGGAGGCTGAGGCTGGAGGATCCCTCAAGCCCGGGAGTTTGAAGCTGCAGTGAGCTATAATTTTGCCACTGTACTCCAGTCTGGGCAACAAAGTGAGACCCTGTCCCCAACCCCTTAGCCCCCCTACCCTCCAAAAAAGGAAAGGAAAGAAAATAGAGGTGGTAAAATTTGTCAATATAAGTGTGGGACTTAGGGAAAGAGCAGAACCAAAGAATTCTCTAGGATTTTGGTCTGAGCGATAGGGAAGGCACCAACTGGAGGAAGAAACAGGAGAATGTGGAGTCTTTTGAGCCCAAAGCCAAGATTACTGTTTATTTGTTTAATTTGCACAATACCTCTATGCTGGGCCAGAAAGACAATGTGCAAAGCCAAGCTCTGGGGTTTTCTGCTGCAGCCAAAGTATTTCCTGTGCCCTTGTCATTTTTACCTTGGAACCTGGAAAGTCACATGGTTGGCCCCGTCCCTGACCTTGTCCTCCCTGTGGGAGACAGAGACTTACTGTACACACGCTCCCCACTGGTGTCTCCTGGCTCTGGAGTCTGCTTCTAGGCACATTTCAGGCCCTCCTGAAGGGGACAGGAGTGGTGCCTTTTGTGCATTTAAGGCAGAGCTGAGTGGAGGAAATTAACACGTGAGCCTCAGTAAAATTCAGGCCCTGCTAGGTGCTCAGTATCACATGTCATTTAATCCTCGTAAGTGTCCAGTAACATAGATGTTATTATCCTCCTTATTCAAATGAGGAAGTGAGACCATGAGGCCTCTCCATGCACAAGGCCCCACAGGAGACTTCTCAGGCTGGGTGGATTCCACACCCTTCTTGGTCATGCCTTCCCTCCAGATAGATCCTGAAACGCTGCTTCTGCTCTGGTTCCCCCACTCCCCTCAACACACACACATTTTATGCTTGTTGTCCAGGAGGGCTTTACACTAGGCAGTTCCCCTTTCCCAAGCACTTCTTTTCCCATTTGAGGGTCTGTGGGTTCCCCATGTTGATTTCTCCAAAACTTAGGGAAGAAACAACTTTGTGGCTTCCAAATACAGTATTAGGTTCAGTGAAATCTCCCTCTCCTTAGGAAAATATAGGCAGCAATCTTTTTTTTTTTTTTTTTTGAGATGGAGTTTCACTGTTGTCTCCCAGGCTGGAGGCTGGAGTGGAGTGCAATGGCGCGATCTCAGCTCACTGCAACCTCCACCTCCTGGGTTCGAACAATTCTTCTGCCTCAGCCTCCCGAGTAGCTGGGACTACAGGCGCCCACCACTATGCCCGGTTAATTTTTTTGTATTTTTAATGGAGACAGGGTTTCACCACGTTGGCCAGGCTGACCTTGAACTCCTGACCTCAGATGATCCACCCACCTTGGCCTCCCAAAGTGCTGGGATTACATGCTTGAGCCACGGCTCCCGGTCAGACAGTAACTGTTACGCAGTCCACCACCTTGAAGTTCAGTTAAGGGGTGATGTTTCAGGCAGAGGCTGAGGGAAGGGAGAGCTGCTCTGGGGAAATAGAGTTTAGATGGATCAAGACTGGCTGGAGCCATAGGGTCACAGTGTAAAAAGATGATCGCTCTTGTGGGGAGCCAGCCAGGTAGGCTTGGGCACAAAGATCTCTAGGGGCCTCTGCACCCAGGATAACACAGTGTGGTGGACCCAGATATGCCTGCAGATGAGTTCTTTTAAACCTTTAAGGCTTTAAATGTCCTAAAAGTGTTTTTGTTTGATTACTATTTATTGTTCGTCTTCTGAATATTTAGTCACAGAAGATTTGAATGGAGGAAAAGAGGGATATGAAAAACATTGGTAATTCCACCACCCTGACATACGGTGATGGACATTTGCTAGATCATTTGATGCCTTCTCCAGCACACTGTGTAAGTGACCGTGTGGAATGAACCATAATCTTCTATCATTGCTTGTTCAGGAGGCCTCCGGTGTTCTCTTCTGGATAGATCTCTGCAAGATCTTTGCTTCCCAAGCTGCACGCCACTGTGCTGTGCTGGAAGCATGAGAAACCAGATGACAAATGGGGTCTGCTGGCTTGGAGCTACTGTTTATGTGATGGAGGAGGCATTTTACATCTATCTGGAAAGGGTAGATTACTTGATAAATGATGCTGGGACAATTTGCTATTTATGTAAAAAATAATAGTATAAATAGATCCCTATATCATGCCATATCCTCACCCAAAATTCAGATAGAACTGTGGGTTAAATTGTAAAAAAAAAAGTGTGTGTGAATATGCTGAATTGAAACAGAACTCTTGTAAATTAAAAGGAAAAAAAAAGAACATTGCAAATACATCCTCAATAATAACAGAAATGCATATTAGCACAAAAATACACCATTTTAACCTATTCAACTGACTTACAAAAATCCATTGCTACGTTATACAAACCCTTGGCTAGAGCCAAACTTTCTGAACATGTCCTTCACAATTTCTTTTTTTTTTTTTTTTTTTTTTTTTTTTGAGACAGGGTCTTGCTCTGTCGCAGGCTGGAGTGCAGTGGAGCCATCTCAGCTCACTGCAACCTCCACCTCCCAGGTTCAAGAGATTCTCCTGCCTCAGCCTCCTGAGTAGCTGGGATTATAGGCGCCTGCCACCACACCCAGCTAATTTTTGTACTTTCAGCAAAGATGGGATTTTGCCGTGTTAGCCAGGCTGGTTTCAAACTCCTGGCCTCAAGTGATCCACCCATGTTGGCCTCCCAAAGTGCTGGGATTACAGGCGTGAACCACCATGTCCCACCATGTCCTTCACATTTCCATCTTTTCTGCCTTCGTCCATGATGTGACCAGCCTGCAGGACCACATGCCTAGGTCTTTTGTACTTTCCTACTTAAGAATTTTCACCTTTTCAGGCCCAGCTGAAAGCTTTTTCTGAACCTGTCCCCATCTCCCTCTTCCTCTGCCTAGAGGACCTTTCCCACTTGGGAAATCCCTTAGCTCTGAAAGTGTTACTGATTTTACATTAGCTTATTGAACTGCAGTTTACTTTATCTTTGTATGCAAGGAATCCATTTTCCTGACTATAATGTAAGCCCTGTTTCTAAGTTGTTGCTGTATCCTCTAACAAACCTTTCTACATAAGGCCAGTCTTTTTTTTAAAAAAACTGATTTATTGGGATTTCATTCACATATCATACAGTTTACCCATTTAAATTATATAATTCAATGGTTTTTACTGTGTTTTGAGGGTTGTGCAAACATCACCAAAATCAGATTTAGAATGTTTTCATCACTTCCAAAAGAAACTATGTACCCATTAGTGGTCAATCCAAATTTTCTCCCAATCCCAGATATCTACCAACCAACTTTATTTTTCTGTGGATTTGCCCATTCTGCACATTTCACATAAATGGAATAATACAAAATGCGGCCTTTGGTGACCAGCTTCTCTCACTTAGCATGATATTTTCAAGGTTCATCGATGTTGTAGCATGTATTAGTGCCTCATTTGTTTTCAGGGCTGAATAATATTCCATTGGTTGGATATATCAAATTTTGTTCAGCCGTTCATCCATTGATGTTTGGGTTGTTTCTGTGTTTTTGTTTATTATGAATAATTTTGCCATAAACATTTGTGTACATATTTTGTGTGGACATGTATTCTCATTTCTGTTGGATATACATCTGTGTTTAACATGTTTTTCAAACCTTTTTTTTCCCTCTGTTCTCACATCAACACAGTAATAATGAACACAGAAGACTCTCATGACCTCAAAATATGTGGGGATTTCTCTCCACCAGCAAGCAAGCAATGAGTTCTGTAGAGGACACCCAAATGGTCATCCTGTAATTCAGTGCTGGTACTGTCTACTTGGAGATAGTGTCAGATCTCACAGTTTGAGGAATCAGTCCCCCAAGACTGTGCCCCCGACTTTAGACCCAGTCACAAGTCTGGGATTCCAAAATTTCTGAACAACTAGCTTTAAATCGGGGTTCCCATGCCCTCCTGGATTAGTTTGCTGGATTAATCTGTGTTTGATTAGTTTGCTTGGAGCAGATCTCAGAACTGAGAAAAACAATTGTGTTTACAGGTTTATTATAAGGGCTATAACAAAAGATACAGATGAAGAGAAGCATAGGGTGAGGCATGGGGGAAAGAAAGCAGAACTTCCATGCCCTCTCTTGGCATGCCACCCTCCAGGGTCTCCACATTCCAACTATCTGGAAGCTCTCTGAACCATGTCCCTTTGGGTTTTCATTGAGGCTTTATTACATAGATATGGTTGACAACCATGTAGAAATGTGATTGGACAAAGAGTGCCTGATCTAAACCCAGTAAGGTCTGTCTGTTCAGACTTTTTGTGGCCTCTCTGCATAGCATTCCTTTCCCCAGAGTTTGAGGCAGGACTGCTCCTGGAATGAGAGTCTTCTAACCCACAATTAGATTAAAGTCTTGCCTTGGGAAGGTGTAAAGTGGATGGGAGAAGGTCAGGGAGAGAGATTCTATTGCAGGAGGCCTAAAACACCCCAACATTATAGTAAAAGACTGTAACAAGGGCTAGTGGAGTTATTAGCCAGAAACCATGGAGGAAAACCTAAACATATAATCATAATATCACAACCTATGAATGGAATTGCTGGGTCATTGGCAACTCCATGTAGAACATTTTGGAAAACTGCCAAATTTTTTCCATAGTGGCTACTTCATTTTATATTGCCATCAGGCATGTACGAGGGTTCCAGTTTATCTACATCTTCACCAGCATTTATTGTTATCTTTTTTATTATAGCCATCTTAGTGGGTGTGAGGTAATATTTCACCATGGTTTAATTTGTGTTTCCCTAATGATTAATGATGTGGATTGTCTTTTCTTATACATATTGGTCATTTATATATCTTCTTTGGAGTAGTACCTATTCAAATGCTTTGTTTTAAAATTGAGTTACTTGTTCCACAATGGTTGAGTTGTAGCAGTTCTTTATATATTCTGCATACAAGTCCCTGATATAATAAGACCTACAATTTGCCAATATTGTCTTCCACTCCTTTCAATTTCTCGGTGGTGTCCTTTGAAGTACAAAAGTTTTTAATTTTGATTTGTGAACTCCAAATATCTGAGAGGGTCTCAGTTAATTTAGAAAGTTTATTTACAAAGTTTATTTTGCCAGTGTTGGGGATGCATGCCCATGACATAGCCACACAAAGTCCTGATGACATGTGCCCAAGGTGGACTCAAGGAGAGCTAAAATGTCCATAATATCAAGCAAAACAAGAATTAACTGCATGGACTGAAGTAATCTTTTTGACTTATTGCTTAAAACATTGCTGATCCTTTGTTTTGCTTTTCAGAGTCTTGAAAGTTTTCCTCTGAGCTATTGACAGCTTTTAACAATTGAGTACACTCCTATGAACAAAATTTGGAGCATATTTGTTTCTCTCTACCTGATTTCTCCAGAATTTGGAAACTATTGGTGAGTATTCTTATGACAATACAGTTATTTGCGTAAGTGCAATAAGAATCTGTACTCATTTGTAAGAAGACACAATTGGAGAAACCGGTTACTTTACCAAGACTTTGACTGGAATGGCATGCTTTCCTTAAAGAACAAAATCTGACTTATGCAGCCAATAAAAGCCCTTGGGAAAAGTGGCCTCATACTTTGTCTACAGAGTCCCTGTACAGGGTTTCTGACCTGTCGTTAGTAAAGAATGTCACCTTCTGACAGGCCCAGGAGCCCTAGGTTTATCTTGGAACCTCAAGAGGAGAGGTAATTCACCCAGCTCATAGGTATTTGATGGTACAAATCCATGGTGAGGCTCGGCTTTAAAAATGTCTTGAAATTTCTTCTATGGAACAAAGTTTCATCGACAATTTTAAAAAGCCTACGTGAAAAATAATTACTCTTGCTGTACTTTATACAAACAATCTGGCCAGGTAAAATAAAGCAAGTTGGTCCTACCATGATTTGTCTTTAGTGAAAATGAGAAACTGGAGAGAGAGAAAAAAATATGTTTCAAAAACTATAGCACACTTGTTAGATTCTAGTCTTGCCTAATGTTTTTCAATTTTTATTATTTTCTACAGTTCGGACTGAACTATAATTTTTCCTGGCTACAAGTCTACAAAATAACATTTTCAATATTTTTCTTCTTTCTTTTCTTTTTTTCCCATTTTTTTCCTAATTTGAAATCACTGAAAACTAAGCAGTGCTTTCTTAAAGCCCTGCAAACTGAAGCTAGACAACTTAAACTTCAGAAGAAAATAACAGCAACCCATTTACATACATAAGCCACTTTCCAGGATCATTCTTTTGTTTGCTGTTGTTTTAATCCCTTCCTCCCCTTATTTTCTCTTCATAGGAAATGAGACTTCATAACCTGTTAAAAATGAAGTTTTGGGACCTACCTGTCTAGGAATAAACCGTCCTTGCCATGAGAGATCAGATGAAACTTGAAATCAGAGACTCATTTTCTTCTAAAATGCTTTCTCCAAAAGATTTTTAAAAAGAAAAGGGGGGAAATGTGAAAAGAAAATCTTGGGGCCCCCAAATTACCAAACTAAAGGTAAAAGCCAAGCTGGGAACTGCTCAGGACAAACCTGCTTCCCATTCTATTCAAAGTCATTCCTCTGCTCACTGAAATATGCGTATCTAATTGTCTCCTTTGGAAAGGCTTATCAGAAACTCAAAAGGATGTAACCCTTTTTCTCCCACCAACCTGTGACCTGGATGCCCGTTCCCTGCTTCGAGTTGTCTCCGTCTTTCTGGATGGAACCAATATACTTTTTACATACATTGATTTTGATGCCTTGTGTCAGGCCTCTGAGCCCAAGCCAAGCCATCACATCCCCTGTGACTTGCACATATACCCCCAGATGGCCTGAAGTAATTGAAGAATCACAAAAGAAGTGAAAATGCCCTGCCCCTACCTTAACTGATGACATTCCAACACAAAAGAAGTGAAAATAGCCGGTCCTTGCCTTAAGTGATGACATTACCTTGTGAAATTACTTTTCCTGGCTCATCCTGGCTCAAAAATCTCCCCCACTGAGCACCTTGTGACCCCCATTCCTGCCCACCAGAGAACAACCCCCCTTTGACTGTAATTTTCCTTTACCTATCCAAATCCTATAAAACGGCCCCACCCTTATCTCCCTTTGCTGACTCTCTTTTCGGACTCAGCCCACCTGCACCCAGGTGATTAAAAAGCTTTATTGCTCACACAAAGCCTGTTTGGTGGTTCTTTCACACAGACATGCATGACATTTTGGTGCCGTGACTCTGATCAGGGGACCTCCCTTGGGAGATCAATCCCCTGTCCTCCTGCTCTTTGCTCCGTGAGAAAGATCCACCTACGACCTCAGGTCCTCAGACCGACTAGCCCAAGGAACATCTCACCAATTTTAAATTGGGTAAGTGACCTCTTTTTACTCTCTTCTCCAACCTCTCTCACTATCCCTCAACCTCTTTCTCCTTTCAATCTTGATGCCATACTTCAATCTTTCTCTTCTCTTAATTTCAGTTGCTTTCCTTTTCTGGTAGAGACAAAGGAGACATGTTTTATTCATGGACCCAAAACTCTGGCGCCTGTCATGGACTCATGAAGACAGTCTTCCCTTGGTGTTTAATCACGTGGGGACGCCTACCTGATTATTCACCCACGTTTCAGAGGAGTCTGATCATGCAGGGACGCCTGCCTTGGTCCTTCACCCTTAGCAGCAAGTACTACTTTTCCAGGAGGGTGGGGCAAGCACCCACAGCCCCTTCTCTCCCTGTCTCTACTCCTTCTCTGCTTTTCTAAGGGGTGCAAGAACCTCTGACCCCTTCTCCGCTTTTCTGGGGGGCAAGAACAACCCCTTATCTCCACACCCTGACCCCTTATTTCTGCACCCCAACCCTTTATCTCCACATCCCGACCCCTTTCCTGCTTTTCTGGAGGGTAAGAACCCCCCAACCCCTTCTCTCCATGTCTCTACTCTCTCTTTCCTCTAGGCTTGCCTCCTTCACTATGGGCAACCTTCCACCCTCCATTGCTCCTTCTTCTCCCTTAGCCTGTGTTCTCAAGAACTTAAAACCTCTTCAACTCACACCTGACCTAAAATCTAAATGCCTTATTTTCTTCTGCAACACTGCTTGGCCCCAATACAAACTTGACAATGACTCTAAATGGTCAGAAAACAGCACTTTCGATTTATCCATCCTACGAGACCTAAATAATTTTTGTTGAAAAATGGGCAAATGATCTGAGGTGCCTTACATCCAGGCATTTTTCACACTTCGTTCCCTCCCTAGTCTCTGTTCCCAATGTGATTCCTCCCAAATCCTCCTTCTTTCCCTCCCGCCTGTCCCCTCAGTCCCCCCCAAGCGTCGCTGAGTCTTTCCAGTCTTCCTTTCCTACAGACCCATCTGACCAATTCCCTCCTCCCCAGGCTGCTTGTCACCAGGCTAAGTCCCAATTCTTCCTCAGCCTCCGCTCCTCCACCCTATAATCTTTCTATCACCTCCCCTCCTCACACCCGGTCCAGCTTAGAGTTTAGTTTCACGATTAGCTCTTCCCCACCTGCCCAAAAATTTTCTCTTAGAGAAGTGGCTGGAGCTGAAGGCATAGTCAGGGTACATGTACCTTTTTCTCTCTCAGACTTTTCTCAGATCAGTCAGCATTTAGACTTCTTCTCATCAGACCCCACTAAATATATACAGGAATATCTAACTCTATCCTATATCCAATATCTAATTCTGTCATACAATTTAACCTGGAGTGACTTAAATGTCATCCTGACTTCTACCCTCTACCCCAGATGAACGGGAAAGAGTTTTTTCTCTAGCCCAATATCACGCTGATAACTGCCAGCTTCATGAGCCAGACCTCCAGGAAGTCATTAGAGCAGTTCCCCAAGAGGATCCCCAATGGAACTATCAGGCAAATTCCCCAGGTATAGCTAGGCGAGATTACATGATTTCCTGCCTAGTTGAAGGGTTTAAAAAGGCAGCTTACAAAGCTGTTAATTATGACAAGCTTAAAGAAACTACCCAAGGTAAAGATGAAAACCCAGCCCAGTTCATGGTCCACTTAGCAGCAACCCTTAGACACTTTACTACCCTAGACCCAGAAGGGCCAGAAGGTCGCCTTATTCTTAATACGCATTTTATCACTCAATCCATTCCTGGCATTAGGAAAAAACTCCAAAAATTAAATTCCAGCCCTCAAACCCCACAACAGGACTTAATTAACCTTGCCTTCAAGGTGTACAATAACAAAGCAGAGGCAGCCAAGTAGCAATGTATTTCTGAGTTGCAATTCCTTGCCTCCACTGTGAGAGAAACCCCAGCCACATCTCCAGCACACAAGAACTCCAAATGCCTGAACCACAGTTGCCAGGGTTTCCTCCAGAACCTCCTCCCTCAGGAGCTTGCTACAAGTGCTGGAAATCTGGCCACTGAGCCAAGGAATGTCTGCAGCCCAGGATTCCTCCTAAGCTGTGTCCCATCTGTGCAGGACCTCACTGAAAATCGGACTGTTCAACTTATCTGGCAGCCACTTCCCGAACCCCTGGAACTCTGGTCCAAGGCTCTCTGACTGACTCCCTCCCAGATCTTCTCGGCTTAGCAGCTGAAGACTGACACTGCCGGATTGCCTCAGAAGCCTACAGGACCATCACAGACACTCTAGCTAACTCTCACAGTGGAAGGTAAGTCCATCCCCTTCTTAATCAATACGGAGACTACCCACTCCATATTACCTTCTTTTCAAAGGCCTGTTTCCCTTGCCTCCATAACTGTTGTGGGTATTGACAGCCAAGCTTCAAAACCCCTGAAAACTCCCCCACTCTGGTGCCAACTTGGACAACATTCTTTTATGCACTCTTTTTCAGTTATCCCCATCTGCCCAGTTCCCTTATTAGGCCGAGATATTTTAACCAAACTGTCTGCTTCCCTGACTATTTCTGGACTACAGCCACATCTCATTGCCACCCTTCTCCCCAACCCAAAGCCTCCTTTGCATCTTCCTCTCATATCCCCCCACCTTAACCCACAAGTATGGGACATCGCTACTCCCTCCCGGGCAACCGATCACATGCCCATTACCATCCCATTAAAACCTAATCACCCTTACCCCGCTCAACACCAGTATCCCATCCCATAGCACACTTTAAAAGGATTAAAGCCTGTTATCACTCGCCTGCTACAGCATGGGCTTCTAAAACCTATAAACTCTCCTTACAATTCCCCCATTTTACCTGTCCAAAAACTGGACAAGTCTTACAGATTAGTTTAGGATCTGTGCTTTATCAACCAAATAGTTTTGCCTATCCACTCTGTAGTGCCCAACCCGTACACTCTTTTGTCCTCAATACCTTCCTCCACAACTCACTATTCCATTCTTGATCTTAAAGATGCTTTTTTCACTATTCCCCTGCACCCCTCGTCCCAGCCTCTTTGCTTTCACCTGGACTGACCCTGACACTCATCTGTCCCAGCAGCTTACCTGGGTTGTGCTGCTGCAAGGTTTCAGGGACAGCTCTCATTACTTCAGCCAAGCTCTTTCTCATGATTTACTTCCTTTCCACCCCTCCGCTCCTCACCTTATTCAATATATTGATGACCTTCTTCTTTGTAGCCCCTCTGAATCTTCTCAACAAGACACCCTTCTTCTCCTTCAGCATTTATTCTCCAAAGGATATCAGGTATTCCCCTCCAAAGCTCAAATTTCTTCTCCATCCGTTACCTACCTTGGCATAATTTGTCATAAAAACACACGTGCTCTCCCTGCCGATCCTGCCTCACTGATCTCTCAAATCCCAACCCCTTCTACAAAACAACAAGTCCTTTCCTTCCTTGGCATGGTTGGATACTTTCGCCTTTGGATACCTGGTTTTGCCATCCTAACAAAACTGTTACATGAACTCACAAAAGGAAACCTAGCTGACCCATAGATCCTAAATCCCTTCCCCACTCCTCTTTCCATTCCTTGAAGACAGCTTTAGAGACTGCCCCCCTACCAGCTCTCCCTGACTCATCCCAACCCTTTTCATTACACACAGCCAAAGTGCAGGGCTGTGAGTCGGAATTCTTACACAAGGACCGGGATCACGTCCTGTAGCCTTTTTGTCCAAACAACTTGACCTTACTGTTTTAAGCTGGCCATCATGTCTCCGTGCAGTGGCTGCTGCCACCATAATAGTTTTAGAGGCCCTCAAAATCACAAACTATGCTCAACTCACTCTCTACAGCTCTCGTAATTTCCAAAATCTATTAACTCACTCTCTAGAGCTCTCATAATTCCCAAAATCTATTTTCTTCCTCACACCTGATGCATATACTTTCTGCTCCCTGGCTCCTTCAGCTATACTCACTCTTTGTTGAGTCTCCCACAATTACCATTGTTCCTGGCCCGGACTTCAATCCAGCCTCCCACATTATTCTGGATACCACACCTGACCTTCATGACTACATCTCTCGGATCCACCTGACATTCACCCCATTCCCCCACATTTCCTTCTTCCCTGTTCCTCACCCTGATCACACTTGGTTTATTGATGGCAGTTCTGCCAGGCCTAATCGCCACTCACCAGCAAAGGCAGGCTATGCAATAGTATCTTCCACATCTATCATTGAGGCTACTGCTCTGCCACCCTCCACTACCTCTCAGCAAGCCAAACTAGTTGCCTTAACTTGGGTCCTCACTCTTGCAAAAGGACTATGCATCAATATTTATACTGACTCTAAATATGCCTTCCATATTCTGCACCACCATGTGGTTATTTGGGCTGAAAGAAGTTTCCTCACTACGCAAGGGTCCTCCATCATTAATGCCTCTTTAATAAAAGCTCTGCTAAAGGCCACTTTTTTACTTCCAAAGGGAACTGGAATCATTCACTGCAAGGGGCATCAAAAGGCATCAGATCCCACTGCTCTAGGCAATGCTTATGCTCATAAGGTGGCTAGACAAGCAGCTAGCTCTCCAACTTCTGTCCCTCACAGCCAGTTTTTCTCCTTCACATCGGTCACTCCCACCTAACTCCCCCACTGAAACTTCCACTTATCAATCTCTTCCCACACAAGGCAAATGGTTCTTAGACCAAGGAAAATATCTCCTTCCAACCTCACAGGCCCATTCTTCTCTGTTGTCATTTCATAACCTCTTCCATCTAGGTTATAAGCCACTAGAACCTCTTAGAACAAATTTCTTAGAACCTCTCATTTCCTTTCCATCCTAGAAATCTATTCTTAAGGAAATCACTTCTCAGTGTTCCGTCTGCTATTCTACTACTCTTCAGGAATTTCTTAGGCTGCCTCCCTTCCCTACACATCAAGCTCGGGATTTGCCCCTGCCCAGGATGAGAAAATTGACTTTACTCATATGCCCCGAGTCAGAAAACTAAAATACCTCTTAGTCTAGGTAGACACTTTCACTGGATGGGTAGACGCCTTTCCCACAGGGTCTGAGAAGGCCACGGCAGTCATTTCTTCCCTTCTGTCAGACATAATTCCTCGGTTTGGCCTTCCCACCTCTATACAGTCTGATAGCTGACCGGCCTTTATTAGTCAAATCACCCAAGCAGTTTTCAGGCTCTTGGTATTCGTGAAACCTTTATATCCTTTACCGTCCTCAATCTTCAGGAAAAGTAGAACGGACTAATGGTCTTTTAAAAACACACCTCACCAAGCTCAGTCACGAACTTAAAAAGGACTAGACGATACTTTTACCACTTTCCCTTCTCAGAATTCAGGCCTGTCCTCAGAATGCTACAGGTTCCAGCCCATTTGAGCTCCTTTGTGGACACTCCTTTTTATTAGGTTCCAGTCTCATTCCAGACACCAGACCAACTGGGACTGCACTCCAAAAACTTAGAGCCTAAAAACTCACCAACCAAGCAAATAATTATGCTGAACCTCCTTGGGCACTCTCTAATTAGATGTCCTAGGTTCTCCCAAATCTTAGTCCTTTAATACCTGTTTTTCTCCTTCTCTTATTTGGACCTTGTGTCTTCTGTTTAGTTTTTCTATTCATACAAAACTGCATCGAGGCCATCACCAATCATTTTATATGACAAATGCTCCTTGTAACAACCCCACAATATCATCTCTTACCACAGAATCTTTCTTCAGCTTCTCTCCCACTTTAGGTTCCTAAGCTGCCCCTAATCCCGCTTGAAGCAGCCCTGAGAAACATCGCCCATTCTCTCTCCATACCAACCCCTCAAAAACTTTCGCCACCCCAACACTTTAACACTATTTTATGTTATTTTTCTTATTAATATAAGAAGACAGGAATGTCAGGCCTCTGAGCCCAAGCCAAGCCATCACATCCCCTGTGACTTGCACATATACGCCCAGATGGCCTGAAGTGACTGAAGTCACTGCAGTTGCAGTGAGTCACAAAAGAAGTGAAAATGCCCTGTCCCTGCCTTAACTGATGACATTCCATCACAAAAGAAGTGAAAATGGCTGGTCCTTGCCTTAAGTGATGACATTACCTTCTGAAATTACTTTTCCTGGCTCATCCTGGCTCAAAAATCTCCCCCACTGAGCACCTTGTGACCCCTACTCCTGCCTGCCAGAGAACAACCCCCACTTTGACTGTAATTTTCCTTTACCTACCCAAATCCTATAAAGCGGCCCCACCCCTATCTCCCTTCACTGACTCTCTTTTCGAACTCAGCCCGCCTGCACCCAGGTTATTAAAAAGCTTTATTGCTCACAATAAAGCCTGTTTGGTGGTCTCTTCACACGTACATGCATGACACCTTGTGTCTCCCTAAAATGTGTAAAGCCAAGGTGTGCCCCTTTTTTTTCTGTTCTGATGTCACAATCTCCAAAGTACCAGAAACCTGCATTTAAGGGCACCAGTTATAGCTGATTATAAAACAACCATCTAAAGAGTACCAAAACAAGACAACAATTGTCTGTGGATGACAAAAAGTTTTAGGGTAGCCATAGTCAAAGACACAATTGGCGAGAAAATGTGTTACCTTTGTGGCACACAATAATTTTAACATGATAATTATGATTATTACTGATAATGTACACTTAGTCATATCAGAATTACCGGAGTTGCCCATAATTTTGGAACACATACAAATAACATATTTACACAAATACAGCCCAAAGAAAACCAAGCACCGTTTCATATTTGACATTGCTTCCTGTATAATTTTTGCACCAAATAAGCCAAATTATGTTATTTTTGGATTTTAGAGAACCTAATATCTTAAAGAATTAATTAGGTCAGAAATAGATGTAATTTATAATTTGATTTTGTAAAGTCTGTCAAGCATCAAAGGTTTAAAACACTTGTTATCACAAAATAGGATCACAGGTCATTGTAAAATAAGTCATTCATTTAACCAAAATAATAACTCAAGGATTTAAAAAAAAAAAAAAAGGTGAAAACCTTCATTCTTTGAGAGAGGAAACTTAATGTCAGGCCTCTGAGCCAAAGCTAAGCCATCATATCCCCTGTGACCTGCATGTACACATCCAGATGGCTAGTTCCTGCCTTAAGTGATGACATTCCACCACAAAAGAAGAAAAAAGGCCGGGCGCGGTGGCTCAAGCCTATAGTCCCAGCACTTTGGGAGGCTGAGGCAGGCGGATCACCTGAGGTTAGGAGTTTGAGACAAGCCTGGCCAACATGGCGAAACCCCATCTCTACTAAATATACAAACATCAGCCGGGCGTGGTGGCAAGTGCCTATAATCCCAGCTACTTGGTAGGCTGAGGTGAGAGAATTGCTTGAACCTGGAAGGTGGTGGTTGCAGTGAGCCGAGATCGCGCCACTGCACTCCAGCCTAGGTGACAGAGCGAGACTCCGTCTCAAAAAAATAGAAAGAATTGAAAATGGCCTGTTCCTGCCTTAACTGATGACATTACCTTGTGAAATTCCTTTTCCTGGCTCATCCTGGCTCAAAAGCTCCCCCACTGAGCACCTTGTGACCTCCACCCCTGCCCACCAGAGAACAACCCCCTTTGACTGTGATTTTCCTTTACCTACCCACATCCTATAAAACGGCCCACCCCTGTGTCCCTTTGCTGACTCTCTTTTCAGACTTGGCCCACCTGCACCCAGGTGAAATGAACAGACTTGTTGCTCACGCAAAGCCTGTTTGATGGTCTCTTCACACAGATGCGCATAAAACTTAATTTTCCAAACAATAAGGCCTAATAAAAACAGAATGAAGCCAATTAAATTTGTTTTTCAAAATTTTATAAACAACCTGTAAAATTTTAATCTTGACCGTAAGATATAACTTCCATAAGCCTTTTATAATGCTTTGAGAAACTCTTGGTAATCTGACACAGGGGACCATATGCTGGTCTTGCATCAGTGTGCCTTTGACATTAATGATTAATCTATAGAGAAATTGAACTATCTTTCAAAGTTGGCCCTTACAATCTCTTTGTTTTTTTAAACAAAGATATTTCTAAGTGTCTAAACTGCACTCTCCCTTAAAAACCCAAGAGTAGCCTTTGTTGCTATAACTATTTTAGTCAAAACATCAGCTGAAAACAGAAATCAGTCAACTGAGGGAAAAAAAAACAAAACTTTTGCTTAAAAAAAAAAAAAAGGACAAGGTCCTAGGAGAGAAAAATGAAAAACAAAAACATGAAGGCCGGGTGGGTGGCTCACGCCTGTAATCCCAGAACTTTGGGAGGCCGAGGCAGGCGAATCATGAGGTTAGGAGCATCCAGACCATCCTGGGCTGACATAGTGAAACCCTGTCTCTACTAAAAATATATAAAAATTAGCTGGGCGTGGTAGCATGTGCCTATAATCCCAGCAACCTGGGATGCTGAGGCAGGAGAATCACAGTGAGCCGAGATCGCACCACTGCACTCCAGCCTGGGGACAGGTGAGACTCCATCTCAAAAAACAAAACAAAACAAAAAAATCCATGAAGACCTTTTAAATAAAAACATGCACATATGTACACACACACACACACACACACACACACACACACACACATCTTGGATGTTAGCCTTTTAATTAAGCTGGCTTTTAACTGTAGCAGCACGAGCCTCGCACAAAAACTTCTCAGACACCGAGATAGTGAAGGGAGTGGCTTTAATCAGCTGGGAGCATCGGCAGTCTAGCGTCTTAAAAGCCGAGCTCTTCGGGTGCTCAACTCTGTCCCTTTTAAGAGTTCACAACTCTAAGGGGGTCCGCGTGAGAGGGTCGTGATCGATTGAGCAAGCCAGGAGTTGCGTGACAGGGACTGTGAGCACTGGTGGTCAGAGTGAAACAGAACAGAAAGGGAGGTTTCACAATGTCCTTCCATACAATGTCTGGAATCTATAGATAACAGCAGTTGCTAGGTCAGGGGTTGATCTTTAACTACCAGGCTTAGGTCAGGCAGGCCTAGGCCTGGTTTCGGGTCTTGTTCCTAGGTGCCGGGCTATCTGCCTTTAGTTTCGCTTCTCTTTCCTTTTCTGAGTATAAAATAATGTAAAACAATATGAGAGGGTCTCTCTCTCCCCTCATAACCACTGAGCTCCTTAAAAAAAATTCTTCTAAATCTCATTACCATATTTTAGCTTGGATACATTGTTGCTGTTTCAGAACTACCAAGTATCAAACCAAAAAGGGTTTGATTTAGAAACTAAGCCCGCTGGCCGGGCACGGTGGCTCAAGCCTGTAATCCCAGCACTTTGGGAGGCCGAGACGGGCGGATCACTAGGTCAGGAGATGGAGACCATCCTGGCTAACACGGTGAAACCCCATCTCTACTAAAAATACAAAAAAACCAGCTGGGCGAGGTGGCGGGCGCCTGTAGTCTCAGCTACTCTGGAGGCTGAGGCAGGAGAATGGCGTAAACCCGGGAGGCGGAGCTTGCAGTCAGTGAGCTGAGATCTGGCCACTGCACTCCAGCCAAGGCGACAGAGCAAGACTCCGCCTCAAAAAAAAAAAAAAGAAAAAAAAGAAAAAAAGAAACTAAGCCGGGGCTGTCATGGTGAAAAAAACGGCAAGACCTTAGCTATGGAACTGTAGCATGCGGCGACAGCCATTGCTCTTTCAGTGTGGCCTGGCTAGCAAAAAGGTGGCTTTGTCACGTAAATAAAGCCCCTTAGATAGTCAAAATAAAAAATCTTTCCTTTTTTTTTTTTCTCTTTTGCTGGCCATTTTTCTCCCCCCACTACACCACCTTTTTGTGTGTGTTGGGGGGAATTTAGCCACTTTGGAGGCCTTGTTCCCCATAATTTGGAACATTCCTTCGGATTTGATCAAGTCAGATAAAGTTGGTCAAACCCAATGGGAAAAAGACCAAAACAACAGCAAAAATATAATAAACAAACAACAACAACAAAAAGTTAAGTAAAACAAATGATTGCAAAACTTACGTGATTACTGAGCACTCTAATGGTAAGGAGAAATTAAGGCCAGCTGGTTAACCAAGACAAAACCCCGAGTCAGCTACTTACCTAGGGATGGATTGCAGGCTGAACTGCTCTCTACCATCCTAGAAGCAGGAAAAAACCCATCTTCCCTGTTGAAGTGAGCTCAAACTCCATAGTCATGGAAGTAGGAAGTCTTGCCTTCCTTGTTAGAAGCAAGTAAAACTTCAACAAAAGGGAGTTGTACAGCAAAACAAACTTTAGATCTCAACCAAATTTTGTGAGATCAGGGATTGTCTGGAGGGGGCGTTCCCAGACCTCAGCAAATTGTCCTATTGGTTTGAGCCATAAACATAGCTCACGCTGGTACCAAGCACCGATAGGAGATTTGTCAAAGGTCAGGAGCACCTCCACTCAGAATCCCTCGGAATTGCCAAAATGTGAACCCCAAAAATCTGAGACAGGTCTTAGTTAATTTAGAAAGTTTACTTTGCTGGCTGGGCGCGGTGGCTCAGCACTTTGGGAGGCGAGGCGGGCGGATCACGAGGTCAGGAGATCGAGGCCATCCTGGCTAACACGGTGAAACCCCATCTCTACTAAAAATACAAAAAAATTAGCCGGGCGTGGTGGTGGGCACCTGTAGTCCCAGCTGCTGGGGAGGCTGAGGTAGGAGAATGGCGTGAACCCGGGAGGCGGAGCTTGCAGTGAGCCGAGATCACGCCACTGCACTCCAGCCTGGGTGTCAGAGCCAGACCCCAATCCAAAAAAAAAAAAAAAAAGAAAGTTTACTTTGCCAAGGTTGAGGACACATGCCCGTGACACAGCCTCAGTAAGTCCTGACGACATGTGCCCAAGGTGGTCGGGGCACAGCTTGGTTTTTATACATTTTAGGGAGACCTGAAACATCAATCAATATATGTAAGAAGTACATTGGTTCCATCCAGAAAGATGGAGACAACTCAAAGCAGGGAAGGGGCTTCCAGGTCACAGGGAGGTGGGAGACAAAGGGTTGCATTCTTCTGAGTTTCTGATAAGCCTTTCCAAAGAAGGCAATCAGATATGCATCTATCTCAGTGAGCAGAGGGATGACTTTGAATAGAATGGGAGGCAGGTTTGCCCGAGCAGTTTCCAGCTTGACTTTTGCCTTTAGCTTAGTAATTTGGGGGCCACAAAATTTTCCTTTACAGATGAATTCCACTGTAACTATTTTTTTTTCTTTTGTCTCTTGTGCTTTTGATGCTGGCTAGGAAGGCTTAGCCTAATCCAAGATCATGAAGATTTATACTTTTATTTTTTCCTAAGAGTTTTAGTTCCTATAAAACTATATAAAAACATAGTTTTAACTCTTATATTTAGGTCTATGATCTATTTGGAGTTAAATTTCTGTATGGTGCACTTTGAATGTGCATATTCTGTTGTTACAGCCCCATTATTGAAAAGACAATTCATTATTGAGAAGACAATCACTCCTGTAATCCCAGCACTTTGAGAGGCTGCGGCAGGTGAATCATCTGAGGTCAAGAGTTTGAGAGCAGCCTGGCCAGCATGGTTAAACCCCATCTCTATGAAAAATAAAAAAAATTAGCTGGGTGTGGCAGTGCATGCCTGTAATTCCAGCTGCTCGAGAGGCTGAGGCATGAGAATTACTTGAACCTGGGAGGCAGAGGTCGCAGTGAGCTGAGATCCTGCCACTGCACTCCAGCCTGGGTGAAAGACAGAGGGAGAGTCTCTTAAAAAAAAAAGCAAGAAAGCAAGAAGGAAGGAAGGAAGGAAGGAAGGAAGGAAGGAAGGAAGGAAGGAA
>NC_045434.1:77641819-77644518 GCF_002776525.5 Piliocolobus tephrosceles
GAAGGAAGGAAGGAAGGAAGGAAGGAAGGAAGGAAGGAAGGAAGGAAGGAAGGAAGGAAGGAAAGAGAAAGAAAAGACAATTCTTCCCCCACATTGAATTGTTTTGGGATTTACATGAAAAATAAATTGAAGGCTAGGCGTGCTGACTCATGCCTGTAATCCCAGCACTTTGGGAGGCCAAGACTGGAGGATTGCTTTAGCCCAGGAGTTCAAGTCCAACCTGGGCAACATAGTGAGACCCTGTCTCAAAAAAAAAAAAAAAAATCAATTAAACATACATATAAGGGTTTGTTTCTGGGCTTTTAATTCTGTTCCAATGAGCTACATGCCTGACTGTGTGACAGTATAAAAAAATGTCCTAATATTTGTAGTTTTGTAGTAAGTTTTGAAAGTGTGAGTTTTCTACCTTTGTGGGTTTTTTTTTTTTAAATTGTTTTACTCTTCCTGGTTCCTTGCATTTCTATATAAATTTTATTATTAACTCATCAATTTTCATGAAAAGAAAGGCCAGATGAAATTTTTGACTGCATTGAACCTATAGATTTGGGGAATGCTGTCATGTTAATATTGTCATTCAATCCATGAAGATGAGATGTCTTTCCATTTATTTAAATATTCTTTAATTTCTTTTAACAATGTTGTATAGTGTTCAGAATATGAATTTTGCATTTCTTTTGTTAAATTTACTTTTAAGTATTTTATTCTTTTTGATGCTACTGTAAGTAGAATTATTTTTTAAATTTCCTTTTCAGATTGTTCATTTGCTAATGTGATTCTGGGATATTGATCTTGTATTCTGCTCTCTTGCTAAATTTATTTACTGGACTTAATAGTTTTTTTTAGTGATTACTTAGGATTTTCTGTATACAAGACTATGATATCTATGAGTAGAGATTGTTTTACTTCTTTTTCAATATAGATCCTGTTTTTTCTTTGTCTTGTCTAGTTGCTCTGGCAAGAGACTCCAATACAATGTTGAATTGAAGGAGTGAAAGCAGACATCCTTGCCTTGCTCTTGATTTTAGGAGGAAATATTCCATTTTGTCTTGCACCATTAGGTATGATGCAAATTTTTCTTAGATAGTCTTTTTCAGATTAGAGAAGTTCCCTTCTATTTCTAATTTGTTCAGTATATTTACCATGGAAAGATGCTAGGGGTTTTGTCCAATGCATTTTCTATATCTACTGAGATAATCATGTGGGTGTTTTTGTCTTCTTGTGGTTTTTCTATTGATATTGTATACCACATTGTAGCAGGACGAGCCTCAGACAAAACTCCTCAGACACTGAGTTAAAGAAAGAAGTGGTTTATTCGGCCGGTAGCGTCGGGCAAGACTCCTGTCTCAAGAGCTGAGCTCCCCAAGTGAGCAATCCCTGTCCTTTTTAAGGGCTCACAACTGTAAGGGGGTCCGCGTGAGAGGGTGGTGATCGATTGAGCAAGCAGGGGGTACATGACAGGGGCTGCATGCACCAGTGGTCAGAGTGAAACAGAACAGGCCGGGAAGTTTCACAATGTTTTTTCTATACAATATCTGGAATCTATAGACAACATGACCGGTTAGGTCAGGGGTCGATCTGTAACTACCAGGCTTAGGTCAGGCAGGCCCAGGCCTGGTTTTGGATCTGGTCCCTAGGCGCTGGGCTACCTGTCTTTTGTTATGCTCTTCTTTACTTTTCTGAGTATAAAACAATATGAGAGGGTCTGTCTCTCTTCTCTCAACATTCATTGATTTTTGGATTTTAAACCAACTGCATTCCTGGGATAGACCCACTTGGCCATATGTTGCTTAACTTAGTTTGTTAGTATTTTATTGAAGATTTTTGCATCTACGTTCATAAGATATAGTGGTCTATAGTTTTCTTTATCTTTTTTAAAACAGTTTTCTTTTCTGGTGGTGTATTTGTCTAGTTTTGGCAGGGTAACACCGGCCCCATAGAATCAGTTGAGAAGTGTTTCATCCTTTTCAATTTTTCAAAGAGCTTGTCAAAATTGGTTTTAGATCTTCTTTAAGCGTGTAACAGAATTCAGCAGTGAAGCTCTCTGGGCCTGGGTTTTTCTTTCTTTTTTGAAGCTCTCTGAGTCTGGATCTTCCCTCCCTCCCTCACTTCTGTTCCACATGTTCGTGTGAAGAGATCACCAAACAGGCTTTGTGTGAGCAACATGGCTGTTTATTTCACCTGCATGCAGGCGGGCTGAGTCCGAAAAAGGAGTCAGCACAGGGTGGTGGGATGATCATTAGCTCTTATAGGTTTTGGGATAGGCGGTGGAGTTTTGGGGGCAGGGGGTGGATCTCACAAAGTACATTCTCAAGGGTGGGGAGAATTGCAAAGAACCTTCTTAAGGGTGGGGGAGATTATAAAGAACATTGATCAGTTAGGGTGGAGTAGAAACAAATCACAATGGTGGAATGTCATTAGTTAAGCTATTTTCACTTCTGTGGATCTTCAGTTGCTTCAGGCCCTCTGGATGTATACATGCAGGTTACTGGGGATATGATGGCTTAGCTTGGGCTCAAAGGCCTGACACCTTCCTTCCTTCTTTCCCTTCTTTCTCTCTTTCTCTCTTTATCTCTTTCTCCTTCTCTCTCTCTTTCTCTCTCTCTTTCTTTCTCTCTTTCTCTCTCTCTCTCTTTCTCTCTTTCTTCCTTTCCTTTCCTTCCTTCCTTCCTTCCTTCCTTCCTTCCTTCCTTCCTTCCTTC
>NC_045434.1:77644528-77738144 GCF_002776525.5 Piliocolobus tephrosceles
TTCCTTCCTTCCTTCCTTCCTTCCTTCCTTCCTTCCTTCCTTCCTTCTTTTCTTTCTTTCTGAGTCACAGTCTGTTGCCCAGGTTGGAGTGCAGTGGCGTGATCTCAGCTTACTGCAACCTCCATCTGCCAGGTTCAAGTGATTCTCCTGCCTCAGTCTCCCAAGTAGCTGGGATTACAGGTGCGTGCCACCACACCCAGCTTTTTGTATTTTTAGTAGAAATGGGGTTTCACCATGTTGGCCAGGCTAGTCTCAAACACCTGGCCTCAAGTAATCCACCCACCTCGGCCTTCCAAAGTGCTAGGATTATAGGCGTGAGCCACCTCACCCGGCCAGCCCGGGTTTTTCTTTGTGGGAAGTAGTTAATTACTAATTTAATATCTTGTTACAGGTCACTCTTTTTTTTTGAAATATAGTAAGACAGTCTTGCTCTGTATTCCAGTCTGGAATGCAGTGGCACAAACATGGCTCCCTGCATCCTCAACCTCCTGGACTCCCAAGTAACTAGGAGGTTGGGATGTATGCCACCATGCCCAGCTAATTTTTCAATTTTTAGTAGAGACAAGATCTTGCCATATTGCCAGGTCTGAGTTAGTTTTGATAATTGGTATCTTTCTAGGAATCAGTCAGTTTAAACTAGTTTATCTAACTTGTTGGGACACAGTTTTCATAATACTCCCTAATAACCTTTTAAGTTTTGTAAGATTGGTAGTGATTTCCCATCTTTCATTCCTGATTTTATAAATTTGAGTCTTCTCTCTTTTTCTCTTGTTAGTCTAGCTAAAGGTTTGTCGATTGTGCTGATCTTTTCAAAGAAAAAGCTTTTTTGGGGTTTCATCGCTTTTCTCTATTGCCTTTCTATTCTCTGTATTATTTATTTCTGCTCTAATCTTTATTAACGCCTTTCTTCTCCTTCTTTTAGGTTTAGCTTGCTCTTCTTGCTTTTTGTTAAGGTAGAACATAGGCTACTGAGTTGGGATTTTGGGGCACTTATATCTAGGCTTCCTGCTAAACACTGCTTTAGCTTTATCTCCTAAAGTTTTGGTATGTTGTGGTTCCATTTTCATTCATCTGAAGGTATTTTCTAATTTCCCTTGTGATTTCTTGTTTGCCCCTTGATTTAGGAGTGTGTTTGATTTTCACACATTTGCGAATGTTGTAAATTTCTTTCTGGTATTGTCTTTCCAGCTTCCAGAGGCTGCCACATTCTTGGGCTCATGCCCTCTCCCATCTACGTCACTCCAACTTCTGCTATCATTACATCTCCTTCTCTGACTCGCTTGCCCCTTCCTCTCCCTCATAAGGAGACATGATTACATTGGGCCAACCGGGATAATCCAGAACAATTTTCCCATTTCAAAATCTTTAACTTAATCACATCTGTGAAGTCTCTTTTGCCATGTAAGGTAACATATTCACAGGTTCTGAGAATTATGATGTGGACATCTTTGATCAGTTATACTTCTGCCTACCCTATCTTCTTTTCCTTCTTTACTGTGAAATATAACACATGAGAGCTGAGGCTGATCCCTGTAGACAGCTCTCCCAGAGAAAGCACTAGTCTTCTGCAGACCTCCAAGAACAACGGCTGTAGGGTAGGCTGAATGAAGCAATCAATCCTGGTAGAACTCACTACCTGATAGATGTAGAGCTGCAACTGCAAGGATTTGCCTGTAGTTCCTGGTTATGCAGATAGGGGGCTGGTGCTCCCCCAGCCATAAACACTGAGGTGCTAGAATTGGGCTGGAAACCCAGGGGCTCTCTTTTCATCTTATAATTGACTCTCAGCTACTGATCATGACAGAGAGGAGCTGGTTCTTCTCCCATTCATGCAGCCTAAAAGCCCCAGAGCCCAAGGACCAAGGTCCCACTCTAGGTGTCTGTTTTCCACTCTGTTAGATCACTGTGCACTGCCCCAGAACATGATGGATGGTGGGACCCCCTTCTGCTGTCCTGATGTGGGTATTGGCTTGTCATTCTCCTTATTTTTTCATTCTCCCAACAGTACACATGTTGAGAGTGCAGGAAACATAATGTAATAGTGGACAGATCATTATAAAGTGAACACCTCTGTAACCCCTGAACAAGCCACAAAAAAGAATGCTCCAGGTCCCGGAAGTTTCCCCTTGCTTCTTCCCAGTCACATCACCTGTTCTCCCTTCTACAGGAAACCACAGCCTGGTTTTATGGTTATTACCTGATTGCGTCTTTTTTGTGGTTTCACCACCATCTTGTGTATCCCTTGACATCGTGTTTTAGTTTTTCATGGTTTTGAACTTTATAGGGATGGAATCACACAGTATGTATTATTTTGTGTCTGGATTCTTTGGCTCATTTTTTTAAGAAGGTTAACTCGTGTGTGTGTGTGTGTGTCTGTGTGTGTGTGTCTGTGTGTGTGTGTCTGTGTGTGTCTGTGTGTAGCTATAGTTTGTTCATTTTTATTTGCTGTACATTCATTTGCTGTATAAATACACCACAACTTATCTATCATGCTGTTGATGGACATTTGGGTTGGTTTTGTCTATTACCCATAATGCTGCCCAAAACATTCTTGTATGTGTCTCAGTTTTCTAGTCTACTATTTAATATTACTGGAAACCAGGCCTCTGTTTTTATAATGATTGCTGTTATCATTGCCAAAGGCTCCTCCTTTTAGTCACTGCTTCCTCAGGACTTTGGATATTGCAAAAGAAAGCAGTCAGCTTGGTCCAGAGAAATCTGGGAAACATTGATGATTTCATTGTGGCGGCTTTGAAGGCAGGATTGTTTTTGTCTTGTTTACCATTAGATCCTCAGTATCTACCAGACATAGTTTGTTCTTATGAGTGAATTATGGAAGTGGGCTTTGTACCATGTCAAGCCACGCTAAAGCAGTAAACCTTTCCTGAAGTTTCTGTAGGTGAGATCTATATTTCCTTACTATAATAGTCTCTCCTAATTAACCCACTGTCTTTATTATACCACATGCTCAGCAGGATCACGATAAAGTGAGCCAGAGTTGAGAGTATTTGATGCTTCTGATCTGAGTCCACATGGGCTTTTGGAATTCTTTTATTAGTCATACTAATAATGACTAGGAACATTCCGAGCTGTAGACTTGGGCTTTCTGTATGACACTTGAAATCCACATAGCCTTCCTCAAGGAGTATCAAAATCCTAAAGTACACACTTTCCTATATGTGATTAGGGAAAGCTGGTCCTTTTTTCATTATTCTCAAATATTAAAACAAATTGTAAAAACTTTGAACTGGAAGAGAACCTCTAGAAGCTGTGCGTTTAGATTTGGAAAAATGCAGGATGTGAGAGAAAACATTTATCATCATGATGGCTTTTAATTAGAGGAACTAATTGGGTAGAAGATGGACTTTTTATGTAACTAATTTATCTCAAAAACTAATTATTCATACAGCAAAAGGAAGAGAACAAGGCCTAAATGAAGCACATGTACAAATTCTCTCTTCTTTTAACTGAGTGTCTAGCATAATCACCCCAAGTCTCATTGGGCATTTCCTTTTAAAACGTCTCTTAATAGCTGCCCTGCTACCAGAGTGAGCTCCCCATTCAAAATATGCTTTTCAGCCTTTCTCAACAAGAATAGAATATTTCTCTTGACTCCACACCAAAAGTTATTTTTCCTCCCTTTGAATTTCTATATCACTAGGTTCCAACCTCCCACATGACCTTCACCACTTTCCACCTTATATTATATTTATTTATTTATACATTTATGTATATGTATATTTTATACACTTGATTCTAAGATTGTAGGGAGAAGAACGTGCCCAAATTTGTTTTGCAAACGTAAGAGTCTTGCATGTAATAGATGCTCAGTCATAATTCATATGTATCAATATTACAGCTTGTGGTGAGCAAACAACACTAGAAGAGATAATCATAGGGAAGGTGCTGATGAGGCCCAGTGGGGTAAGCCTTACTAAATCTACTGGTTCCCCATTTTAATTACTGAGAGACAAAGAAAGACATTTTCTCTCCTTCTCCTCCTCCTTCTTCTTCTTCTTTTTTTGAGAGAGGGTCTTGCTCTGTCACCCAAGCTGGAATGCAGTGGTGTCATCTTGGCTTCCTGCAACCTCCGCCTCCCAGGTTCAAACGATTCTCTGGTCTCAGCTTCCCTAGTAGCTGGGATTGCAGATGCGCACCACTACACCCAGCTAAGTTTTGTATTTTTAGTAGAGACGGGTTTCACCATGTTGGCCAGGCTGGTCTCAAATTCCTGGTCTCAAGTGATCCACCTACCTTGGCCTCCCAAAGTGCTGAGATTACAGGCGTGAGCCACCACGCCCGGCCAAAAAAAAAAAACATTTTCACACTGTCAAAGGCTCAAGTGACTTATCCAAAGCAAAATAATTTATTTGAAGTTTTGTATTTGTCTTTTACATATACACACACATATATGTGGGTACATATATATTTTTATTCTTTTATAAAGAAAAATTATTTATATGGTAACAATTGTGGAGTTTGGTTATAAAGACATGTTCTCCACCCAAGAGCATTTATTTTCCTTTGTTAGAAGTTTTAATGTAAAATCAGCCAAGTTTCCTTTTGTTAAAGCCAACAAGTGTTTTTAGCACATCTTTCAGATGAATTAGTTTCCTTTTGTGTTTCACAGACCAATCAAAGATGGGCTGGGATGGTCTCAAATTGACCCCTCTACCTACAGTGTTTCTGCTCTGTGCTTATAAAGATTGAACTTCTGTATTCTCATGCCACATCCACAAACATACACAACTCCAGCTGCTATTCAATAGATGAGCTCTGGTAAATGTAAGTTTTCTAGTACATTGATGGAATTTCTATAGCAGGATGTATTGAGGCCACTTTTTTATAAATTAGTTGACAATGCAGTATTCTGTTTCACGGTACCCTTTGAAGGGAACATGAAAAGAGGGCAGTTCTACAGAGAAGCCTCCCCTCCAACCATTTCCTCAACCCCCTCTATACACTTATAAAAGGCATTGTCTTTGCCACTGCTGTTCATTCTCTGAGGCTTGGGTTCAGAGGCACCTCAGAAATCTTACAGGAGAGAGGCAAAATGCAGGCCTACAGTCTTTTGCCCCTTCAACAGTGGACATGTATTAAACATTCTCAGAACTCTTCTCCATCTGTTAAAGACCAACACAATCCCTAAATTGATGAGGGTAAGAGATTGGCAAATCTGCTCCGTGTTACTGACTGCTCTATTCCTTCCCATTTTCCTCACCATGGCTTGGGATAAATTATCCAGCATCCTGAGGGCTACTGTCAGGTGTCTCTGCACAGGCACTGTGCAAATATCAATTCATGCCCTCCCCCTCTTTGATGACAGATTCATCTAAGACCATTTAAGCAATCCCTTAAATTGCTTGTGTTAAGAAATAAAGGGAACTTCAACATTGCTGGAGGGAATTTAAAATGGTACAGTCACTGTAAAAAATAATTTGGTAGTTCTTCAAAAAGTTAAACATAGAATTAGCACAGGACCTAATGAATCCATTCCAATATAAACCCATGAGTGTCGAAAATATGTTATCTTACAAGAATTAGCCAGGCGTGATGGTGTGTGCCTGTAGACCCAGCTACTCAGGAGGCTGAGATGGAAGGACTGCTTAGACTAGGAGGTCACGGCTGCAGTGAACTGTGATTGCACCACTGCACTCCAGCTTGGGCAACAGAACAAGGCCTACTCAAAAAAAAAAAAAAAAAAAAAAAAAAAAAAAAAAAAAAAAAAAAAAAAGGAAAAGAAAAGAAAAGAAAATATGTACATGAGTATTCATAGTAATATTATTAGTAACAGCCAGAACAAAGTTCATCAACTGATGACTAGGTAAACAAAATGTGGCCTATCCATACAATGAAATATTATTCAGCTATAAAAAGGAATGCGCTGTTATATGTTGTATGTTCAGGGATGAAACATGGAAACATTATGCTAAATAAAATAAGCCAAACACAGAAAGTCACATATTGTATCATTCCATTTATATGAAATGTCCAGAATAGGCAAATCCTCAGAGACAGAAAGCAAATTAGTGGTTGCCAGGGGATAAGGGGAGGAGAACTAGGACTGACTGCTAATAGGTATGAGGTTTCTTTCTGTGGTGATAGAAATGTTCTGCAATGAGAAGTGATGGCTGCATAATAGGGTGAATATACTATAAACCAATGGATGGTTGATATGGTTTTGTTGTGTCCCCATCCAAATATCATCTTGAATTGTAGCTCCCATAATTCCCACATGTTGTGGGAGGGACTCGGTGGGAGATAATCGAATCATGGGGCAGTTTCCCCCATACTCTTCTTGTGGTAGTGAATAAGTCTCACAAGATATGATGGTTTTATAAGGGGTTTCCCCTTTTGCTTGGGTCTCATTCTCTCTTGCCTGCTGCCATGTAAGACATGCCTTTCACCTTCCGCCATGTTTGTGAGGCCTCTCCAGCCACATGGAACTGTGAGTCCATCAATCCTCTTCTTCTTTATAAATTACCCAGTCTAGGGTATGTCTTTATCAGCAGCATGAAAATGGACAAATACAATTATACATTTTAAAGTGGTACATTTTATCTTTTGTGAGTTGTGTCTTAATTTAAAAAAAGACCATAACAATGCTTACAACCTACATGCTATAGAGTAGATCATACTTACGTCATTATTTTCTGGTCATACTTAGGAAAGAGTAAAGACTATCACAGAATGAATGAATGAATCAATTGATGAACTGATGAATAAGTAGAATGAAAGGGAGCCTGGGAAACAGAGATCTTTTGTGACCTCCTCTGGGAGAGGAGACACTTCGTACAATTTTTTTTTTTTCTTTTTTTGGGGGCGAGTAGTAGAAAACGGAGAAGTTGGAGGGAAACACTAGCAGGACCTGACTTTACAGGGACCTTGTTTTGGAAAGGATGTCCCCAAGCAAGGAGATTCTCTTCCCTTCCCAAAACACTGTATCCTGCCATAGCCTTCTTCCACTCTGAGTGGGGCACGTGCTGCCAAGATGAAAAGCAAATCTCCCTGTAGCAGCCAAAGAAAACAAATACAGAAAAAAAGCAACTGAAAACTGGGAGAGCAAGCAGGATTCTGCATCCTGGCTGATAACATCGTCAAAATCAAAGCCACAAAGACACACAGTCATGGCCACTGATGGAGCTTGGGGCCATCTAGGGCAGGGTTAACCAGAGTTGAGAAGGTCCCTGGACCCTCAGGGTCACCAGCCCAAGCCCCCATAATTTTGTAACTAATATTGATGGAATAACAGGGTCCTTCCCATATGCAGGTTAAAGCCCAACAGATGCCTTGGACAATTTATTTATTTAACAAATATAAACTGAGATTTACTGTGCCTGAGATACACAGGGAGAGGCACAAGTCCTAGCCAAGGAAGGGCATCTTCCAGTTAGGAAGTTTCCTGGGACTGATCTCTCAATTTCTTTCTTCTGGCCTGTCCCTTCTTCTTGCCACATATTCTTGGCACCCTGTCTTTCTCCAGGGCCTTCCCCCTCCTCCTCCTCACCTAAAAAGTAAAGTGTGAGGAAGCAGCCATGGGACCTGCCCCTTCCTGGCTGGGTAGGCGCTCCTAGGTGAGACGAGGAACTCTGAGTGGCTCGGCTACTGCAGGAGCAAGGTGCTTATCCTACTTCAGACATGGGATTGCTGTGAGGACCAAACAGCTTTCTGCTTCTGACAGTTTTATTGACTTCAAAGTATTATTCAAATGGCAGGGAAAATAGAAAAGGTGTGGCATTGTTTCTCCCACACTTTTCTGTGACTTCTGACATTTCAAATATAGTATTCCTCCTATTTCAAAATACTCTTAGTCCGGACTCTTAACTGAGTTGGGTCACAGGAAGTTGTTCCTTAGGACTTACTCACCAGAAAGGAAAGGAGGGTTTCCTTTCACTTCCCGTTAGAACCAGCTCTAAGCGTTTCCTCCCCACCCTTCCGTCCAAAACCCTGATCACAGCGCCCCCTCGTGTAAATCCGGACAACTGCCCGGGGGAAATCCCCTGCCTAACCTCGGCCAAAGTCAAAGGCTGATGGAGGGGGTCAGGTTGACCTCTGGGTGGGCGGGAACTGGGGCTCCTGCAGGGCGGCGATGCCTACAGGGCTCAGGCTCCAGTCAGGTCCGTTTGTTTCTCGTTATGCTGAATATAGACTTTATATTGCCAGATATTTTGATTTTAAAAGACAAGCAAGACACTTTCCGATTAAAACAACTGTGTAAGCCAAATAAAACAAGCTATGGGCCAGGCTGTGGGGGGCTGCAAACCGTCAGGAAGCTTTGATTTCTTGTGGAAAAGATGAAACACTGATGATAGTTAATCCCAACACATTGACAAGGAGCGATCCTGGTAACAGAATATATCTTATATGATATATAAAAATCACAACTGTGAACATATTTGACAAGGAGAAAAAAAAAGAACAAACATACTTAACATACTTGCTTCTGAGTTTTCCCATCTATATTTGCTGACTATATACTGATTTTCTTAACTTCCTCTATTAACCAGAATAAAACCAGAAGGTTTCAGTAAAAATTATGGGGAAAAAAAGTCAAAATAGAAAAAGAAATTCCCATTAATTTTCCCCCCACTATTTGGAGATAAAATCCATTTTCCTAAAGGTACATATTCACCAACTTCCAGTATACCAATGTCCATGAAGGGTTTTTTGAACTTTCTGGGGTAGAAATTCATAGTTCTTAAGACAACAGGCAAAGCCTGCACAATTTGGCTTCATCCCGACTCTCAGCCTCACCTCCTGTCATTCCATTTGCTGCTCCGATCACCATACCAAACTATTTTCCTGCACAAACATTTCATTTTTTTTTTTTTTTCGGAAAAGTGTATTTCTCGTTGATTAATTGCTTTTACTCTCTTTTCCATTTTTGAAGCTCCTATGTGTTCTTCATATCCCAGTTTACATGTTACCTCCCACTAACCTTCAAGCAGAATAAGCTGCCCAGTCCCCAATGTGCACTTTCAAAGCTCTTAGCCCATATCTTTAGGAAAACAATTACTATTTTTCTTATAATTATTTGTTTACACACGGTTTGACATTGGGAATCTATCCAAAGCTATGTTGTGTCACCGATGAGCCATAAAACTTTAAAATTAGTAGATTGTAGGCTGGTGAGGAATATTTGCTGTTTTGCTCTTCCAGAGCCTATTACACCACTAGACTTATTGCATCATATTTTAAAATAATTTTATTTTTGAATTTTTTGAATAAGTAATATTTTTTACAGTTCAAAATTCAATAAGTGTAAGTATACAAGTGAAAAGTTTCCATTACGTCCGTGTTTCCAGCCACCCAGTTTCTCTTATTGGTACATAATGTTACTCACTTATGTGGAATGAAGTCCACATTCCTCTGCATGCAGTATAATTTTTTTTTTTCTACCATCTGTGCTTGTTTACCTTCCTAGTACGCTCCTCTCTCCTGGCTTTTGCTCTCTACTTTCCAGCCAGGACTGAAGTAGCTGTTTCCTGATATGTGACCTTAGCAATTTACTGGCTTCTCGAGATCAGACACTCTATCTTCCTCTATCATTATTAAAGACTACATACTAGCATCTAGCATATAGCAGGACGTGAATGAAAGTTGCTCACACTTGAACAACAACTGGCCCTGTGCTTGTTCTCCTGGAACCCTTCTGAGCTCTTAGCCTCAGATGTTCTGGGACACATGCTTGGCCGTTGAGGCATTACTTCTCTTCGTATCCTGATGGCAATCCCCAACCCTAACCTAATCTGAATATGTGTCTCCTCCTTGCAATCTGAAGGAGGTGCCTAACACACAAGTAACTCCTTGAGCTGAGATGGTTTGTTCTCCTCGTTCAAATCCTCACAGGGAGGAAGAGAAACTTGTGGGCATGCAGAGATGTTTGTTGCTATGAATGGATAAAATGGCACAGGGATACATATTATACATATGTATAATATGTATAAGATATATCTTTATATAATATGTAAGATATAATTTATAGTAGGTAAATGTATACTATAAATTATATATTCTAAATATACATTTATAATTAATTACTAATTAATTAGCTATAACTATGTAATCACATATTTATATTAAATAAATATAAAAATACAAAATATTTATAAAATATTAAATAACTATAAAATTATATAAATACAAATATATTATATAATTACATTGTTATATAATATAGCTAATTAATTATTAATTATTTATAAAATATATTTAGAATATACATAATTTATGGTATATATTTACATTCTATAAATTATATCTTACATATCATATAAATATAAATATATATCTTATAGATATTATACATATGTATTATATATAATATATTAATGTAAGTATTGTACATAAATATATATGTGTGTATGTGTATATATATTTTTTTGGTACAAGGCCCTAAAGGCCCTAAAGAAGGCTATATTGATCTTTAAAGATTAACATTTTACTTACTAATGTTTCAAGTTAAAAAACATTCTTTAACTTTGAAGATCACTATACATAGCTTATCATTTCATTCTCCTCCTTCCTTCCTTCCTTCCTTTCTTGTTTTCAATCACTTTTTTAAGGGGACTTTTGGGTTTTCTTGCTTTGCCACCCAGGCTGGAGTGCAGTGGCATGATCATACTTCACTAAAGCCTCAAACTCCTGTTTTTATTTTAATTTTTAATTTTTGTGAGTACACAGTAGATGTATATTTTTATGGAATACAAGAGATATTTTGATACAGGCATGCAATGCTTAATAATCACTTCAGGGGCCGGGTGCTGTGGCTCACGCCTGTAATCCCAGCACTTTGGGAGGCGGAGGCGGGTGGATCACGAAGTCAAGAAATCCAGATCATCCTGGCCAACATGGTGAAACCCCGTCTCTACTAAAAATGCAAAAATCAGCTGGGCATGGTGGCACGCGCCTGTAGTCCCAGCTACTCAGGAGGCTGAGGCAGGAGAATCGCTTGAACCCGGGAGGTGGAGGTTGCAGCATGCCGAGATTGTGCCACTGCACTCCAGCCTGGTGACAGAGCAAGGCTCTGTCTCAAAAAAAAAGGCCGAGTGCAATGGTTCATGCCTGTAATCCCAGCACTTTGGGAGGCCGAGATGGGTAGATCACTTGGGGTCAGCAGTTGGAGCAGTCTGGCCAACGCGGTGAAACCCCGCCTCTACTAAAAATAGAAAAATTAGGCATGGTGGCCGGCTCCTGTAGTCCCAGCTACTAGGGAAGCTGAGTTGGGAGAATTGTTTCAACCCGGGAGGTGGAGGTTACAGTGAGCCGAGATCGCGCCATTGTACTCCAGCCTGGGCAACAGAGGGAGACTCCATCTCAAAAAAAAAGAAAAAGAAAAAAAAATTACATCAGGATAAGTGCGGTATCCATCACATCAAGCATTTATCCTTTGTGTTACAAAAAAATCCAGTTATACTCTTTTACTTAAAGTGTGCAATTAAATTAGTATTGATTATAGTCACCCAGTTGCGCTATCAAATAGTTGACCTTATTCATTCTTTCTAATTTTTGTACCCATTAACCATCCCTACTACCCTAACTCCCAACTCTTCCCAGCCTCCAATAACAATATTTCTACTCTCTATCTCTATGAGTTCAATTGTTTTGATTTTTAGATCTCAGAAATAAGTAAGAACCTGTGAAGTTTGTATTACTGTGCCTGACTTATTTCACTTAATGCAATGACCTCTGGTACCATCTATGTTGTTGCAAAGGACAAGATCTCATTCTTTTCTATGGCTGAATAGTACTGCATTGTGTATATGTGCTGCATTTTCTTTATCCATTAATCTGTTGATGGACATGTAGTAGGTTTCTTTAAAATCTTGGTTATTGTGAATAGTGCTGCAATAAACATGGGAGTGTAGATATCTCTTTCATATACTGATTTCCTTTCTTTTGGGTATGTACCCACCAGTGAGATTGCTGGATCTTATGGTTGCTCTATTTTTAGTTTTTTGAAGAACCTCCGAACTGTTCTTCATTGTGGCTGTACCAATTTATATTCCCACCAACAGTGTGCCAGGGTTGCCTTTTCTCCACATCTTTACCAGCATTTGTTACTGCCTGTCTTTTGGATAAAAGCCATCTTAACTGAGCTGAGGTAATATCTTATTATAGTATTGATTTGCATGTCTTTGATGATCAGTGATGCCAAGTACCTTTTCATATGCCTGTTTGCCATTTGTATGTCTTCTTTTGAGAAATGTCTAATCAGATTTTTTACCCATTTTAAAATCAGATTAGATTTTTTTTCCTATAGAGTTGTTTGAGCTCCTTATACATTCTTGTTATTAATCCTTTGTCACTCAAGTAGTTTGCAAATGCTTTCTCCCATTTTGTGGGTTATCTCTTCACGCTGTTGATTGTTTCCTTTGCTGTCCAGAAGCTTTTTAACTGGATGTGATCCCATTTGTCCATTTTTGCTTTGGTTGCCTGCGCTTGTGGGGTGTTACTCAAGAAATCTTTGCCCAGTCCAATGTCCTGGATAGTTTCCTCAAAGTTTTCGTTTAGTCATTTCATAGTTTGAGATCTTATATTGAAGTCTTTAGTCCATTTTGATTTGATTTTTGAATATAGTGAGAGGTAGGGGTCTACTTTTTTTCTTCTGCATATGGATATCCAGTTTTCCCAGTACCACTTAATGAAGAGATTGTTCTTTCCCCAATGTATATTCTTGGTGCCTTTGTGAAAATAAGCTCACCATGGATATATAAATTTATTTGTGGGTTCTCTATTCTGTTCCATTAGTCTATGTGTCCATTTCTATGCCAGTACCATGCTGTATTGGTTACTATAGCTCTGTAGTATAATTTGAGATAAGGTAAAGTGATTCCTTCAGTTTTATTTTCTTGCTGAGGATAGCTTTGGGTATTCTGGGTCTTTTGTGGATCCATATAAATTTTAGGATTGTTTCTTCTATTTTTGGGAAGAATGTCATTGATATTTTGATAGAGATTGCATTGAATCTGCAGATTGCTTTGGGTAGTATGGACATTTTAAGAACATTGATTCTTCCAATCCATGAACATGAAATATCATTCCACTTTTTTGTGTTTTCTTCAGTTTCTTTCATTAATGTTCAGTTTCTTTCATTAATGTTCTGTAGGTTTTCATTGCAGAGATCTTTCATTTCTTTGGTTAATTCCTGGTATTTAATTTTATTTGTAGCTGTTGTAAAGGGAATTACTTTTTTTGATTTCCGTTTAAGATTGTTTGCTGTTGGCATGTAGATATGCTACTGATTTTTGATTTTTGCTATCCTGCAACTTTACTGAATTCGTTTATCAGTTCAAGGAGTTTTATTGGTTGTGTCCTTAGGTGTTTTGAAATATAAGATTATATTATCTGCAAACAAGGATAATTTGACTTCTTTCCCATTGGGATGCCCTTTATTTCTTTCTCTTGTCTGATTGCTTTAGCTCAGCCTTCCAATACTGTGTTGAATAACACAGTATTGGGCATCCTTGTTGTGTCCCAGATCTTGGAGGAAAGGCTTTCAGTTTTCCCCCATTCAGTATATTAGCTGTGGGTCTGTCATATATGGCTTTTATTTTCTTGAGGTATGTGCCTTCTATTTTCAGTTTTTGAGAGTTTTTATCATGACGGGATATTGAATTTTATCAAATGTCTTTTCTGCATCAATTGAAATGATCATATGGTTTTTGTCCTTCATTCTGTTGATATGATGCATCACATTGATTGATTTGCATATGTTGAACCATACTTGTCTCCCTGGGATAAATTGCACTTGGTCATGATGAATGGTCTTTTTAACATGTTGTTTATTTGGTTTGCTAGTATTTTGTTCAGGATTTTTGTGTCAATGTTCATTGGGGATATTGGTCTATAGTTTTCTCTTTCTGATGTGTCTTTCTGGTTTAGGTATCAGGGTAATACTGGTTTTGTAGAATGAATTTGGAAGTATTTCCTCCTCATCTATTTTCTAAAATAGTTTGACTAGGATTAGTATTACTTTTTTATTAAAAGTTTAGTAAAATTTAGCGGTGAAGCCATCAGATCCCAGGCTTTTCTTTGCTGACAGAATTTTTATTACAGGTTTGATCGCATTACTTGTTATTGGTCTGTTCAAATTTTGAATTTCTTCTTTGTTTAATCTTGGTAGGTTATATGTGTCTAGAAATTTATCTATTTCTTCTAGGTTTTCCAATTTATTGGTATATACTTACTCTTAGTAGCTTTACTTATCCTTTGAATTTCTGTGGTATCAGTTGTAATATCTCCTTTTCATCTCTGATTTTATTTATTTGGATCTTCTCTTTTATAATTCTTATTTTTAATTTTCGTGGGTACATAGTAGGTGTATATATTTATGGGATCCATGAAATGTTGTGATACAGGCATGCAATGTGTAGTAATCACATCATGGCAAGTCTTCTGTCTTTTTTTCTTAATTAGTGTAACTAAATGTTTGTCAATTGTGTTATCTTTTCAAAAAACCAGTTTTTCATTTCGTTGATCTTTTGTATTGCTTTCTTCATTTCAAACTCCTTTATTCTGCTCTGATCTTTATTGTTTCTTTTCTTCTACTAATTTGAGGTTTGCTTTACTCTCACGTTTCTAGTTCTTTAAGATGTAGTGTTATATAGCTTATTTGCAGTTTTATAATTGTTTTTACTTCTATACTTTCACACTTTTTTTTTTTTTTTCTGGTGAGATGGAGTCTTGCTATGTCACCCAGGCTGGAGTGCAGTGGTGCGATCTTGGTTCACTGCAAGCTTCGCCTCCCAGGTTCACGCCATTCTCCTGCCTCAGCCTCCCAAGTCGCTGGGACTACAGGTGCCAACCACCATGTCCAGCTAACTTTTTTGTATTTTTTAGTAGACATGGGGTTTCACTGTGTTAGCCAGGATGGTCTCGATCTCCTGACCTCGTGATCCGTCCGCATCGGCCTCCCAAAGTGCTGGGATTACAGGCGTGAGCCGCCCCACCTGGCTTACTTTTATACTTTTTTGTATGTATAGCTATAAAATTCCCTGTTAGTACTACTTTTGTTGTATCCCATAGGTTTTGGTATGCAGTGTTTCCCTTATCATTTAAGAAATTATTCAAATTCCTTAATTTCTTCATTGACCCACTGGCCATTCAGGAGCATATTGTTCAATTTCTATGTATTTGTAGAGTTTCCAAAATTCCTCTTGTTATTGATTTCTAGTTTTATTCTATCGTGGTCAGAAAAGATATCTTACATTATTTCAGTTCTTTGAATGTTTTAAGACTTGTTTTGTGGTCTAACATATGGCCTATCCGTGAGAAAATTCCATGTGCTGCGGATAAGAATGTGTATTCTGCAGCAATTGGATGAAATGTTCTGTAAGTATCTATTAGATCCATTTGGTCTGTAGTGCATACGAAGTTTGACGTTTCTTTGTTGATATTTCTGTCTGGGAGATCTGTCTGATGCTGAAAGCAGGGTGTTGAAGTCCAGCTATTACTGTATTGGGGTCTATCCCTCCCTTTAGTTCAAATAATATTTGTTTTATACACCTTGACACTCCAGTGTTGGGTGGATACACATTTGTATTTTTATATCCTCTTGCTGAATTGATCCCTTCTTTATCATTATGATCTTCTTTGTCTCTTTTTATAGTTTTTGTCTTGAAATCTATTTTGTCTGATATAAGTAGAGTTAATCCTGCTCTTTGTTGGTTTCCATTTGCATGGAATATCTTTTTCCATCCCTTTATTTTCAGTCCATTTGTGTCTTTATAGGTAAAGTGTGCTTCTTGTAGGCAAGAGATTGTTAGGTCTTTTTTTTTTTTTTTTTTTTTTTTTTAATCCATTCAGTCACTCTGTGTCTTTTGATTGGAGAGTTTAGTCTATTTAATTTCAGTGTTATTACTGATAAGCAAGGAATTACTCCTGTCATTTTGTTGTTTGTTTTCTGACTGTTTTGTGCTCTCCTCTTCCTGTTTTCCTTTTAGTGAAGATTTTCTCTGGTTGTGTGTTTTAATTTCTTATTTTTTATTTTTTGTGTATCCATTATATGTTTTTTGATTTGAAGATACTATGAGGGTTGCAAGTATTATCTCATAACACGTTATTTTAAACTGATGACAACACTGATTTAACAAAGTAGCAAGCAAAAGAAAAAAAAACTCTACACTTTAACTTAGTATCCCTGTTTTTTAACTTTTTGTTGTTTCTATTATATCTAAAAGTTGTTGTAGTTATTATTTTTGATCAGTTCACGTTTCAGTAGAGTGTCATGTTTAAGTAGAAACTTAAAATATAAGTAGTTTATACACCACAATAATAGTGTTATGATAGTCTGTGTTTTTCTGTGTACTTACTATTAACTCTGAATTTGCACTTTGAGATAATTTCTTATTACTCATTAATGTCTTTTTCTTTCAGACTGAAAAACTTACTTCAGCATTTCCTGTAGGACAGGTCTGGTGTTGATGAAATCCCTCAGCTTTTGTTTGAAAGTCTTTATTTCTCTTTCATGTTGAAAGGATATTTTCACTGGATGTACTATTCTAGGGTCCCTCAGCACTTTAAATATGTTATGCCCCTCTGTCCCGGTCTGTGAGGTTTCTATTGAAAGGCTGCTGCTGGATGTATTGGAGTCCCACTGTGCCTTATTTGTTTCTTTTTTCTTGCTGCTTTTAGGATCCTTTCTTCATGGGAGTTGGATTATTAAATGCCTCAAGGTAATCTTCTTTCAGTTAAATCTCTTTGGTGTTCTTTATAACCTTCTTGTACATGAATATTGATATATTTCTCTAGGATTGGGAAATTCTGTTATTATTCCTTTGAACAAACTTTCTATTCCTATCTTTCTCTCTACCTCCTCTTTAAGGCCAATAACTTACATTTGCCCTTTCGAGGCTGTTTTCTAAATCTTGTAGGTGTGCTTCATTCCTTTTTAATCTCTTTTCTTTTGTTTCCTCTGTGTATTTTCAAATAGCCTGTCTTGAAGTCACTAATTCTTTCTTCTGCTTGCTCAATTCTGCTGTTAAGAGACTCTGATGCATTCTTCGGTATGTCAGTTGCATTTTTCAACTCTGGAATTTCTGCTTGAATTTTTAATTATTTCAATCTCTTTGTTAAATTTATCTGATTGGATATTGAATTCATTCTCTTTATAATCTTGAATTTCATTGAGTTTCCTCAAAACAGCTATTTTGAATTATCTGTCTGAAAAGTCATATATCTCTCTCTCTCCAGGATTGATCCCTCATGCCTTATTTAGTTTATCTGGTGAGGTCATGTTTTCCTGGATAGTCTTGATGCTCAAGGATGTTTGTCAGTATCTGGGAATTGAAGATTTAGGTTTTCATTGTAGTCTTCACAGTCTGAGCTTGTTTGCACCCATCCTTCTTGGGCAAGCTTTCCAGGTATTCAAAGGGACTTGGGTGTTGTAATCTAGGTTTCGGTCCCTGCAGCTGTATCTGCACTAGGGGGCACACTAATCCTGGTAATTCTGTGCCTCTTGCAGACTTGTAGAGGTACTTCCTTGGTGGTCTTTGATAAGATTTTTAAAGAACCCTCTGGTTATCAGGCAGAGATTCTTGTTCTCTTCTCTTATATTCTCCCAAACAAATGGAGTTTCTCTCTCTGTGTGCTGAGCTGCTTGGAGTTGGGGGAGGGGTGATACCATCCCTCCTATGGCCACCACCATAGGACTTTGCTAGGCCACACCTGAAGCCTGCGCAGCACTGGGTCTTGCGCTAGGCCTGCTGTGACCACTATCTGGCTCCTGCCTATGTTTGCTCAAGGCGTCTACAATCAGCAGGTGGCAAAGCCAGCCAGTCTTACATCCTTCCCTTCAGGGTTGCGAGTTCTCCCAGGCCCCAGGTGGGTTCAGAGTTGCCATCAGGGCGCCAGGGCCTGGAGTCAGAAACATTAGAAATCTACCTGGTATTCTATTCTGCTGCAGCTGAGCTGGCAGTCAAATCACAAGACAAAGTTCTTCCCATTCTTACCTCCCCTTTCCACAGGCAGAGGAGCTTCTTTCCATGCCACTATCGCCATAGGCCCACCGGAGTATTGCAAAGCTACTGCTGATGTTCGCTTAAGGCTCAAGGGCTGTTTAGTCAACTTGTGGTGAATACTGCCAGGCCTGGGACTCACCCTTCAGGGCATTTGGCTCCCTTCTGGCCCAGGACAGGTCCAGAAATGCCATCCAACAGCCCAGTCTTGGAACCAAGGACCCCAAGAGCCCACTTGGTGCGCTACTCCACTGTGGCCACGCTGGTACCTAAGCTGCAAGACAAAATTCTATTTATTCTTCCCTTTGCTTGAAAGAGTCTCCCCTGGCAGAGTGCGGTGGCTCAAGCCTGTAATCCCAGCACTTTAGGAGGCCGAGACGGGCGGATCACGAGGTCAGGAGATCAAGACCATCCTGGCTAACGCAGTGAAACCCCGTCTCTACTAAAAAAATACAAAAAACTAGCCGGGCGAGGTGGCGGGCACCTGTAGTCCCAGCTACTCGGGAGGCTGAGGCAGGAGACTGGCGTAAACCCAGGAGGCAGAGCTTGCAGTGAGCTGAGATCACGCCACTGCACTCCAGCCTGGGCAACAGAGCCAGACTCCATCTCAAAAAACAGAAAAGAAAGAATCTCCCCTTGTAGCCACCACTGCTGGGAATGTGCTGGGTCACATCTGAAACCAGCATGTTTCAGAGTCTCACCCAAGCTGAGACTTGGTCCTTAATGCCTTATTTAGTTCATGGTCTTGATGCTTTTGGGTGTTTGTCAGCCTCTGGGCATTGAAGAGTTAGGTATTTATTGTAGTCTTCACAGTCTGGGCTTGTTTGTACCCTTCCTTCTTGGGAAAGCTTTCGAGGTATTCAAAGCTTGGGTGTTGTAATCTAGGTTTACAACCTGGTATATGCTGTGTAGTATATCCACAGCATATACTACCTGGGTACCGCTGCTGATTATTCAGGGTTCTAGGGCTCTTTAGTCAGCAGGTGATGAATTCTGCCAGGACTGAATCCTTCCCTTCAAAGCAGCAGGTTCCCTTCTGCCCTAGAGTACATTTGGAAATGTCATCTAGGATGTAGGGCCTGGAATGGGGGCTTCATACCTGTGCCTGGTGTCCTATTCTCCTGTAACTGAGCTGGTATCCAAGTAGCAAGACAAAGTGCTCTTTACTCTCCTTTTCCACTCAAGTAAGAAGCCTCTTTCAGAGCTGTGATCTGTGCTGCCTGGGGTTGGGAGAAATGTGGGTCAAGAACTCCCTTAGATGCGCTGGCTGGTGTCTCACTAGGTTGCATGGCCCCTGAGTCCACTGGATCTGAGCCCAGCACAGCACCAGGACTTGCTTAGAAGTTGCAGTCTTTGTGACTTTCACTGCCTTTTGAGTTTATTTAGTACCTCAGAGCCCGTTAGCCTGGGGAAGCAAGGCTTGCTGAAACTCAAGTTGTGACTGCTGGGATGGGTGATTCCCCTCTGGTTAGGGCTGTTCTAAGTGCTCCTTCCATGGGTGTCAGCCTAGTTCTGCGTGTATTGCTTTCTGCTATGATAGGAAAGCACTGAGTTCCAATGCAAAGTTCCACAATTGCTGTGCTCTCCCTCCCCCAAGAGCACAGATTCTGTCTTGGCCACTGCTGGGAGATTGCGGAGGGTGGTATTGGCAATTCGAGACTATCTTTCCTACCCTCTTCAGTGCCTCTTTCAGTGATATGAAGTTAAAATCAGGTACTTTGATTGCTCACCTGATTTTTGTTCTTATGAAGGTACTTTGTAATATAGATAGTCGTTAAATTGGTGTCCTTGCATGGAGGATGATCAGTGGAGGCCTCTAATCAGCCATCTTGCTCTGTCCCTACCACTTGGTTTATGCGTTGAAGGGAAAGTAAGTGAGAGATCCAATGCCATCTTCCTTTCAAAGCTGAACATACTGACTATCAAGCTTGAGTTTGTAATCTGTTGCTTTGAACCCTGGTCGTGTGGCTGGATTTTCAGTCACTCAGGCACTTTGACTTCCTAGCCACTATGTATATGCTTAATATCCATTCAAACTCCTGAGTTTAAGTGGCTCTTCTGCCTCAGTGTCCAGAGTAGCTAGTATTATAAGCATGCACTACCGTACCTGACTTGTTCTCTCTTTTGTTTTGTTTTAATTTTTTGTAGAAACAGGGTCTCATTGTGTTGCCCAGGCTGGTCTTGAACTCCTGGGCTCAAGTGATCTTCCTACCTCAGTTGCCTAAAACACTAGGATTATAGATGTGTGCCACTATGCCTGGCCTAAGGGGACCTTTGATTAATGTTTGGCCTGCATCAAACTAGGATGTAAATGAGAAATAAACTTTTATTTTGTTAGAGCATTGAGATGTTGAGGTTGTTACAATATTTTAGCTTAGCCCGAGTCATGAGATTTTTTATATGAGTTGAAGGTTGACTATCCTCACAGCCTAATAATCTGATGTGCTCATCTCCCCAGGAAAAACAAACTGCTGCATGACCCTAATGAACACTTCCATTGGCTGCTGGGTACTCACCTTCCTGAAGAAGGCCTGGCTGGGCAAGGTAATATTTGGGTTTTAGGCTTCTTTTTTTCTCTGGTTTCTTGGTTTATATTTTAACTGACAGAATTTTCTTTATCTATATCAGTGCCTCTAGGCAGACAATGATGTCTTATTCACTAGAAAGAGAGATTCTACCTAAGCAGAAGTTGCCAACATATGACAAACTAGGGAAAAAAGTTATGACTCGGGAAGGCATGGTTAAAGGGTAATTTTCTTAATTTGCAAAAGGATCTTATAAATTAACCAAAACAATAGATAAGGTGATTCAAATCAGAAGGGAAAAAAAGATATGCAAATAGCCAATTAGACTAATGAATCCTCAATCTTTGATACGGTTTGGATCTGTGTCCCCACCCAAATCTCATGTTCCATTGTAACCCTCAGTGTTGGAGTTGAGGCCTGGTGGGAGGTGATTGGATCATGGGGGTGGTTTCTCATGGTTTAATACCGCTCCCCTTGGTGCTGTCATCCTGAGAGTGAGTTCTCATGAGATCTGGCTGTTTAAAAGCATGTGGAACCTCTTCCTCTCTTTGGGTCCTGCTCCTACCACGTAAGACATCCACTGCTGCTTTGTCTTCCACTATGAGTAAAAGCTCCCCGAGGTCTCCCAGAAGCAGATGCCGCCATTCTTCCTATACAGCCTGCAGAACCATGAGCCAATTAAACCTTTTTTCTTTATAAATGACCCAGTTTCGAGTATTTCATTATAGCAGTACGAGAATGGACTAATACATTCTCTCATTACCCCTCACTAATTCTACAAATGAAGATGCTGGGCTGCAAATGCACACATTATTGATAAGGAATTTTCCTGCTCCCCTGAAGGCACCCCCAGCCCCAGCATTGGTGAATCTGCAAACAGGGCAGGCTATGATAGGTAATGGCTGGTGAAGACAGCGAAGACTTGGCAGCACTCACCATGGCAAAGTTCCTCACTTGCTATCTATCCCCATCATTTTGCGCATGAGGAGGTGGAAGCATGGAAAGGTCAAGTTACCCATGTATCTAGGTAACTATTTCCTCTTTGATGTCCCACAGATACCTCCCACTCACTGTCTACAACAGGCTCATCATCTTTTTTCCCAGACTATCTTTTTCTCTTGAATTGTTAATCTCTGAGAATGGTACTCCCACCCCACCCCAGACTTTTATGCCACAGAGCTGGGAGGCCCTGTGGGCTCTTCCTCTCTCTCTGACTCTGTGTTCTGTCATCACTACCTCTTGTTAATTCTGTTCCCTGATCATCTCTCCTAACCACATGTCTATCTCCAGCCCCACTGTTATTTTTCCTTGATTTGGAATTACGTCAGCCTGAACTAAGGCATTTGCAACTCATTTTACCATCTGTGGTGTTATTCTTTCTCAGAGCAGCCAGAGTGGCCTTCCTAGCACCCAAGTCTAATCATGCCAGACTGCTGTTCAGAATTCTGAGGTGTCTCCACATTAAGTAGAGATAAGATGCATGTTTTTTTTTTTTTTTTTTTTGAGACGGAGTCTCGCTCTGTCGCCCAGGCTGGAGTGCAGTGGCCTGATCTCAGCTCACTGCAAGCTCTGCCTCCCGGGTTCACGCCATTCTCCTGCCTCAGCCTCCCGAGTAGCTGGGACTACAGGCGCCCGCCAACACGCCCGGCTAATTTTTTGTATTTTAGTAGAGACGGGGTTTCACCGTGTTAGCCAGGATGGTCTCGATCTCCTGACCTCGTGATCCGCCCGTCTCGGCCTCCCAAAGTGCTGGGATTACAGGCTTGAGCCACCGCGCCCGGCCCAAGATGCATGTTGATCTGACTTCTGCCCACCTGTCTTGCCTCAGCTTCCGCCACCTGCTGCATGTACAGGTACATCCTAATACAGCTGGATTGCTGGTGGTTGCCCAAACATGCCACACTGTCTTGTTCCTTCCATTTTTTTTTTTTAGGCTATTGAACATGCTGCTCCTTTTACCCAGAATCCTCTCCTTTACCCATCTCCAAGCCCCTCCTCATGTTCAAGTCTCAGCTCCAAAGTTCTCTGCTCTGAAAACAGCACTGTCCTGAGATTCAGCTGCTCTTTTGCCTCTGCTTCCTCTGTATCTTGACCTTGCTTCTCCTCTGCCATTATCCTCTAGATTTGCAGGGGGAGGTGTCAGTCTTCCAGGGAGTCAGTGAACTGGACGGAGGGGCAGCTTCTTCTAAACTTTAAATCCCCAGTGCCAATCTAGGACAAAGCCTGGTGAATGATCAATACCTATGTGGTGAAAGAAAGAGACGATTAATCAATAAGACATTTGCCCTGTCTGGGAGCTCACATACGGCGAGGCGATGGCTTTGTAAGCCCCTCACTTTGACAGCAGGCTTGTGGGCAGCGAGGACTCTGACCCTCCTCGGGAGTTGGGAGAGGCAAAGGGGGTCAGCTCCAAGTGTACACACATCGCATTCACCACACTATGCTTAAAAAACAAATCTGGAAGTCTCAGCTGCCAAGCATGATGTAAATGTATGGGGATTGAGGGACTAATTCTGCTGGCCTGAGGCTTTTCCCTGGGTGGGGAGAGATTCAGGCCCTTTTTGTCTTTCACTTTTCACAAGGAACAGCCAAAGGGAGCCTGGCTCCTCTGGTTCTCCATCCCTCCCAGAGTCTCTTCCCACACTCCAGGGGAACCCCTTTCCCAGGGGGTGGCCAGCCCAGATTTGGTAGGTGGCCCACTGGTTGGCCTCCTTAAACTTTCCTAGAACTGTGCCACAGTGTAAGGGACAAACTTTTGAAAAACAAAAACAACCACAAAATATTGAAAGACTTCAAAACTTAACTTGTCTAAGAAAATCCACTGTTAACCCAACAGCTTGCTTGAATGGAGTTATTAAAGATCAATAAAAGCCGGACATTAGTTAAAGCATGAAAACAGATTTTACTCAGTAACTACTTACAGTAGGAGAAAAAGCTGCTCATTCTCATTTGCGCAGAGGAGACTGGGCGTTTTAAAGGGTGAAGGAGAGAGTAGGGCGGGGGAAGCTAGCAGGGACTCAAGTGAAAAATCACAAAGGGGTGGTCAGTATCAATGACCGGGCAGCTGTGCCTGGAGCTGGCAGTTATGAAGCTGGGATTCTATCATCCCACAGAGACTGGGGTACAGAGGCCTATCCTCCCCATGATTGCATTTCAAAGCAATGGCTTTCACCTCCTTGAGAAAGACACTTCTGAGGTGTAGGCGATACATACACATCTCAAAACAACAGAAAAAGGATTCACAGTTGTAAGCCCTTTTAAGAAAATACCCTAAAAAAGGGAGGTCAGAGGCCTTACCATCGGGTGTTGGCTAGATAAACGGAAAATTCTCCTGGCTGCCTTGAGCTTTCTCGGGAAGACATTTTACTGGGGTCGAGGTTAGGGGGCAGCGGAGAGTGGAGGACCTTGAGTCATACTCCTATAAGCCACGCTAGAGTTCCTCGTCTTTGAGTGCAGAGGTTTAGACTGTCTTCGTGTGCAGAAAGTCCTGCAGTTCTCACAGCGACCTGCCAGAAAAAGTCGTTCCCAAATGTTTGTAAATCCTCCGTTCTGCAACCCGCCTTCACGTTCTGCGGTGATCTTGTCGTGCGAGAAAACGCGCAGTATTAGCAGAGAAGGGGGTGGCAGAGTGCTGACGCTAAAGGTCACGCTGCACGGGTAACTGTCGCGGAGTAGGGGCGGGGAAGAGGGAGGAGACACTGACCACCCTGGAGCTCGTTTGCTTTGGACGTCGTCGTTCCCACGGCGTCCAGGGTACCCCAGTCGCTCTCTTCCTGTCCTGCCCCATTACCGCGCAGGCTTTGTCACCACGTTAAGGCATTCCCGCTCTCCGCGGAACCGCTCTGCCTTCTCGGCGGTGAAAGGGTGAGAGGGCCAGTGTTTGGGTCAACTTTGACTCCTCCCACCCGCCCGGATCCTTAAGGGCCTCCTCGTCCTCCAGCGCTCTGGTCGCTGCCGCTCTGTGCGCAGGTTCGCGCCCGCCCTCGTTCTGCCATGGGCCCCTCCAGTTCCTCCGCGCTGGCCCGCCTCGGCCTCCCAGCCCAGGCCCTGCCCAGGTGGCTTGGGGTGGCCGTGCTGGGACTGGCCGCGGTGGCGCTGGGGGCTGTCGCCTGGCGCCGAGTATGGCCCAGGCGGCGCCGGCAGCTGCAGCAGGTGGGCACCGTGGCGAAGCTCTGGATCTACCCGGTGAAATCCTGCAAGGGGGTGCCGGTGAGCGAGGCGGAGTGCACGGCCATGGGACTGCGCAGTGGTAACCTGCGGGACAGGTACTGCCGAGCGCGGGCGCAGGGCACCGCGGAGCCTGCCTGGGATGAGGAGGGGGAGGCAGATGGGGCCCGACCTATCTGGGAAGGACTATAGAGGTTTGCCACCTGAGTTTCTGGGCTGACTGTTGAGTTGGTCGTTTAGCTGGGAAAGCCAAGTTCATGTCAGATTTATTTGTGGTAAAATATGTAGGGGCAATCCCTTGCCCTTCCCTAGACGAGAGAGTCCTCCTCTGTAACAGGAGGGAGTCTGACCTGTATCTCCGAGCCTCCTTAGCTCTAAAGTTTGTGATTCTATCTTATTATACCAAAGTAGAAAAATAAAGCTATTAGCACTAGAAAGCAGCAAGAAAGAAACCAAGTGGTGTTCAAGGACATTGGCTTAGGCGTGGCTGGGCCTTGTTCCTCACATTTCTCCAATCCTGGGGGTGCCAGGGGGGCCTGATACACTTTGACTAAGGGTGAGCAAGTGGCATGGGGACTCTGGGGCAGGGGTCCTTTACTTGCCATTAAGGAAATAGTGTATCCCCTTCTCCCATAGGCAGAGTTGTTCACAGCCTGGAACTTTGGGACTTTTGTGTCTGACACATAGACATTTCATACTTAGGATTAAGATGCCTTCTTTTTTTTTTTTTTGAGACAGAATCTCACTTTGTGGCTAAGGCTGGAGTTCAGTCGCACTATCTCAGCTCACTGCAACCTCCACTTCCCAGGTTCAGGCAATTCTCCTGCCTCTGCTTCCCAAGTAGCTGGGATTACAGGTATACACCACCACACCTGGCTAATATTTGTATTTTTAATAGAAACAGGGTTTCACCATGTTGACCAGGCGGTTCTCAAACTCCTGACCTCAGGTAATCCACCTGCCTTGGCCTCCTAAAATACTGGGATTACAGGTGTGAGCCACTGCGCCCAGCCAAGATGCCTTCTTATCTGGCTGAGATGGTTTAGCTGTGGCCCTGTGTCCGAGGGGAGGGAGGTTTGCAAGTTGATCATTCAAGGATTCTTCTAGCAGAGAGCCATCTGCATCCCTGTGTTCACTCCAGCACACACAGATGCACTGTTTTCTGAAGACTGCTGCCTTCTTAAAGAAATGTGGGCTTCCATGGTATTGGAAAACTTCAGTGAGTCTTAGAGAAGTGTTGTGTACACAGACCATATGAATCATGGGAGGATTTTCATTCTCCCACCCCCACCCCAAATTTCTTATCCTGGAGAGCTTTTTCAGCTATAATTTCTTGAGATTCCCATCCCAGGACTACTGAAGCAGAATCACCAAGAGTGGGGCCAACTCGCGTAGAATGTTTAAATCTCCCCTTGGTGATTTTGATGCTATAATTAAAGGGTTTTATCTGAGACCATGAAGAAGAAGAGGATGTTTAGAGCTTATTCAAATATGAAGGATAAGAAAGTCTTCCTATTGCTGGAGAGACTTCAGGCTCTGTGGGACTGGACACCTTCCAAAAAACTGGGAGAACCAAGTTCTCACGATGCATGTCCACAGAAAATTAGTGTTGCAGACTAGGTTGCACTACTTCCTTCCTCACTTGAAGGATTGGTTTCACAGACTGTTTCTAGTTCTAATCTGCATTTCCTCTGATCACCTGAAGAACTGTTTCTTTCCCACTTCTCTTTGTCACTGCTTTGCCCTGACTACTGCAACCATGGAAAGAAAATAAGTGTCCTTTGCCTGTGCTTTTTGCTCCCATTGGCATCCTAACATAAATACAACTATATTACCTTTCCCTTGTTTTAAACAATAAACGTTTAGGATGGGGTGGGGTGATGTGAAGCCTGGGGTGGAGGGAAAGGCAATGAAATTAATGTTAATTCAGTGGTAAAATGCAGCAGACACTGAGCTAAATCCTGTCGCATAGATTAGCATATTTAAGCCTCATAACAATCTTGTGGGCTAGATATTACTATCACCATGCAAATAAGGAAACAGTATCAGAAAGAATGAGTATCTCATCCAAGTCCAGAAAATCAGTGTATGCTGTGGGGATTTGAACTCAGATCTGTGTGAGTACAGTACTTACGCCGTTTGTATGAAACCAGTGCATGATATAAAAGTATAAGGATTGCACTGAGGATCAGGAGACTTGAGACGAACTTTTACAAAGTTTTCTTATTTGCAAAAGAATGAGGTTGAACTTCATGGTCTCTAAAGCCCCATTTTAACTACATTTTATTTATCAAAGGATAATTAACAATTTGAAAGCAGGCTTGCTGGAGAGAACTCTGTTCAATGACTGCTCTTCTGTCCACCTGACAATTTAATAACACTACTACAAATGTTCCTAGAATTCAGAGAAAGGCCTCATTTAATGAATTCCATTCTGAACCTGTGTCTTTGGAACTAACTGTTTGAAGGAGCTGGGATTTTCCTCTGAAAGTGCTCTGGGTCTCAAATTTCTGAAGGTATTTTATTGAAAGCTCTAAGTATACTTGTGAACACTTGGCTTGAGCACGCTAAGCATTGAGTGGTTAAAGTCCACCTAGCAGAATGCTAGCATTCATTGGCTGCCTGGTGCAGTTGCTGGGAGGGCATGCTTGTTCTCCCTGACCTTGGAAATCTCTGCTGTCCTTAGCAGCCATATGTGAGTTGATCAGTTTTATCTGTCCAAACCCTTACTGAAGCCAGCTTTTTATTTCTTCTGCGCAAATGATTAACTGTTGGAGAAAGGAATCCCTTGAGGTTATTATCCAGGATGTTGTTCCCTGTCCAATTCCTGCTGTCTTTCTTATCCTATACTCAGTGGTAGGGTTCCTGCTTTCCCTCACTTTTCAGTCCTTCCTGCTCCCCAGGCCAGTTTGTAATTGAGAAATGAGATTCTTTCCCATTGTTTTGGACTCCACTTACTCGTTGCTGTTGGTCAGGGCACTGTAGCTCTTTTGGGGAATCGGGGCTCCAGGCTTCTACACCGATCCCTCTACCACATACTCATGTTTTACCTGTAAATTCAAGGCACCGGCTTTTATGTTGCAGACTAGGTTGGAGTAACTTGGTCATGATGGAATCCATACTCCAGACTTAACTCTTCTTTCAGATCTGGCAGAATAGAACTAGTTATTCTTTCACTGGGCATCATTTTGTGCACAAGAGGTGAAAACTAATATTGCCCAGGTTGACAGGAAAATGAGATGGTTGGGGTATGTTACAAATGGCAACCTTTTAACCTGTGATTACTGTCATTGTCCCGACCCAAAATTGGACTCCCAGCAAGTTGTCACTTGCTTTTTCAGTGACAGTGATGAGTGGGAAACCTCTAGCGACTACTTCCCATTGTTAACCCCAGCAGTTAATGCCTGCATTATTATACAATAGGCTGGAGCCACGGGCCAGGCTGTGAGCCACAGTGAAGGGCAACATTAGTAAGGGATGAATGGGAGATGAGAAGATTCAGCCTGTGGAGAAATAATGTCAGAAATAATGTGCAAACAGATTTGCCACTCCTGTTTGAACATGGCTCTGGTTGTGTGAAGATCTCAAAGGGAGTCTTGTCTGGGGATGGGGCATGTTGGAAGTTAAGGGTGAAGGCTTTGGTGAGGTTAACCAAAGAACTGTGCACCAAGGTACAAGGCTGGAGATAGGGAATAGGGCCCAGCCCTATCAGGCATCTAAATCAGAGGATGCCTGCGTATTTCATTGTAGCCCCGTTCTCTGGGCAGACATCCTCTGATTTACAGAACCCAGCCCCAGGCTGAGTGAACCAGAGAACTGTGGGATCTAAAGATATCTTTGACCAGGCAGGATAGCTTGCATCTGTAATCTCAGCACTTTGGGAGGCCAAGGAGGGAGGATTAATTGAGCCAGGAGTTCCAGGCCAGCCAGGAGGTCCAGACCACAGTGGGACCCCATCTCTACAAAAAATAAAAAAATCAGCTGGGCGTGGTGATATGTGCCTGTAGTCCCAGCTACTCAGGAGACTGAAGCAGGAGGATCGCTTGAGCCCAGCAGTTCAATGCTGCCATGAGCTAAGATCGTGCCTCTACACTCTAGAGCCTGGGTGATAGAGTGAGACCCTGTCTCCTCTCTCGAAATTAATTAAATATATATATATATATATATGAATAAATAATACACATATGCATTTTCACACTTAGAAAGGAAAAGGTGGTCTCCTCAGAGGGGTGGGGACTTGCTGCTACCCAGTGTCGCCAGCTTTTTGGAAGGGGGTAGCCAAGACAGTTACGGGAATGCCTTTACACTGCCACACCATCATCATGCCAGCTAGCAGGGCACAGGCTGCCAGCCATTGTCTTCCGGTGTGGTTGCAGGGAAGGGTCAGTTTAGCCAGCACCTGGAAAGGACTCTATTGATGAGGAGGTTGCGGATGCAAGACTATCTGTCAGGGTCAGGACAGGGCAGAGACGGATCTCCCTCTGCTCTGATATCGGATGTCCTCCTGAGGTCTCCTGAGGCTTCCCCTATGACTCTGGTCATATTTTGGAATGTCTTCCTGGGAGGAGCCACCCCTGCTTCTGGAAGGGGCTGTGCTTTTTATCCTCCTCACATTTGAAAGGCTCTGGCTTTCAGGCACTTTTTACTCACCAGTGCCCACATTTTCCTCACCCACTTGTCTGCACATTCTATCTTCTTTCTAAAATAGTGATACTGGGCTGGGCACAGTGGCTCACACCTTTAATCCCAGTACTTTGGGAGGCCAAGGCGGCAGATCACTTGAGGCCAGGAGTTTGAGACCAGCCCAGTCAACACAGCGAAACCCCGTCTCTACTAAAAATACAAAAATAGCTGGGCGTGGCGGTGCACGCCTGTAATCCCAGCTACCCGAGAGGCTAAGGCAAGAGAATCACATGAACCAAGGAGGCGGAGGTTGCAGTGAGCTAAGATTGTGCCACTGCACTCCAGCCCAGCTGACAGAGTGAGACTCTGTCTCAAAATAAACAAAATGAAACAAAACAACTAAACTAAAGGAACCAAACTGTGATATTGACATTTATTTTTCCTAGGAGTGGAAGATTTTTTCTTTTTGGCAACACAGTGTTTTGTGTGGTGTAGGCCCAACCTATATGCTAGGCTGTAGGTAAAAGTCTAACAAACCGGGCCTGGCCAGCTTTCCCTCACTCTTCAGCTCATCCCGTAGAAATACAAAGTATGAAAACCAAGTCCAGCACAGCGGGCTCTCTAGGAAATAAGTGGGATTCTTATCTAATGTGTACTTCTGTGAGTCTTTGTTCTCTATGTCAGAATGTGTGCATGAAAAGGAAAGGCTGTTTGGGAGGTTTCCTGATGTAGGACCCCTACATGCCACAGTAAGTTAAACAGAGCAGAGGCCGGCCTGGTTCTTCTTGGAGGCAGCAACATTGCAAGACCTTTGTCTCAGACTCCAGTTCACTTGGCCAGCCTCATCTTGTTCTACAACAAAAGGCCCTGAAAGCTATGTTACTTCTCCCAGGGCCACAGAGACATATATAACGGACGTACAGAAGCTTCTAACCAAAGCAGAGCCCCCACACAGGCAGCACGGTTGCCTAAGCAGTGAGGGGAAAGTGTCTGAGCCAGCCTCCTGTTCTCGTTTTTGAAACTGGAGATTGCCATACATCAGCCAGACGCTCTCCCAGAACTGTTTCTGCCAAATGAGCTCTTTTTGGGGTCACCAACTTTTAGACTGAAATCATTTGGCCAGACCTGGATAATTGTCTGGAAAATGATGTTAGGTCCCAAGTCAGGGCGGGTGGAGAGTTTTGAGGAAGTAGAAAGCTGGAGGGAAGCTGTTGGGAGGTGGAGGAGGATTTTCTGAGTGTGCCGTGGTTTGTTTCTCTGCAGGTTTTGGCTGGTGATTAAGGAAGACGGACACATGGTCACTGCCCGGCAGGAGCCTCGCCTGGTGCTTGTCTCCATCACTTATGAGAACAACTGCCTGATCTTCAAGGCTCCAGACATGGACCAGCTGGTTTTACCTAGCAAGCAGCCTTCCTCAAACAAACTCCACAACTGCAGGTATTCTGCATGGGGGCATCCGGGGAACTGCAACAGGCTTGATTTCCCTTCAGGCTTCTCGCTCCATTCTGTCTTGCTATAGTTTCTACAGTAGAGGATGACATCGGTAAAGGAAATATTTAATAGAAGTGAAGTTTGGGTTGGGATTGGGCACGAGTGGATGATGCAGGGTATTGTTTTAAGGGTACCTAGGATTTGTTTTAATCAGGTGTGGTTAGACACGCAGACATAGAAATGACTGTCCTGAAAAAAGAAGATGTTTATACCAACAGATTCCTTAGAAATTGGAGGCACGCCACACCACACAAGGCCAAGTGGGGAAGCACCAGGAGGCAGAGGGAGCAGGGGGAACATGTGGGCAAGGACTTTTATTGTGGTTTCCACAGGAAAGGAGAAGCAAGGCAGGGGTGGCAGGCTTAGGGCTGGCTAGTTTGAATAACTTCAGCAGGCTCTGGGACACAGGTTGTCTGGTACTTGGCTCTGGGGTTGACTAGGGCAGGGGACTAGTGGCCCGGCAGTAAGCACCAAATAAAGGAGGTGACTGGGAGTGCAGACTCTGGATGGGTTGGTATTCCTATTACAGGCACACTTGCAGGTCATCAGTCTATTATTTCTAGGAATTGGTCAGCCCTGGGAGAAGTAGTTTCTTCAGTGTCAACAAGGCTCAAAGATGTCAAAGCATAAAACATGCAGAAAATTAAAAGCAAGATTACCACAAGTATAAAGGTGGTACAATGTGCTCATCTTTAGGGCTTTTCTCCTTTCGTTCAAATCTTCATTCAGAATTGTCAACTCTCCAACCAGGCAGACAAGGGAGTTAGTGGAGACGTAACAGCTGTATCTCAGGGCTGGGTGAGAAGGATGCTGGAGTTTCCAGAGCTTTCCAAATGGACTCTGCAGCCTCTGAAGTGTGTGGTTGAGATGAAGGCATATTCCTTGGGTATAAGGGATTTCCACTTCTGGCCAAAGGCATACCTCAGACCTTGGCTTCCTTTTGGCCTGTGGGACTTCTGTTGGGTTGTCAAGTTCCGTGGTTTGCTGGGGTCTTGTCCTGCCTCATTAAGAAGACTTAGATGCTTGTCATGAGATGATCTGGATCCCTTGTCACCAACTGAGCTTTTTAACTGTATGGAAGTTGGTTTTGTCCAAGGTCCCAGGGCTCAGAGGAGTGCCTCAGATCACTCCCTGAACTCTCATCTTATGTTTTTTCAAGCAAAGTGTCTAAGCTGAAATCCACCACTCATAGTTCCCAATTTTCAAAAGTCTGAAGCAATAATTCACTGAATTCAGTACTTCCGGTAATTATCTTAGCAAGCCCGTGAGGGGGGTCCTTAATTCCACTTTACAAACGAGGAAAACAAGCCTTAGATCACTGCCATGAAAACACAGAGCTGGGGTTTGAACCCACTTGCCTCCTAAGGCTTTTGCCTTTAACGTGTATGTGTAGGGAGAAGAAATGCTTTTCCATAAATGACAGGTTTTGAGCCCATTAATTTGTTGAAGAGGAAGAGTGTAGCCATCTCGACTTAATTGGAAGACATGTGAAGGCAATGGGTAAATACGTAGCTGACATGTGTCACATGAGTAATTTAGGTGTTGCTCTGTAGACTCACTATGTCACCGACAGTGAGCAAGTTTTTCCCCCAAGGCTCTTTCCCAGCTAAATAAGCAGAAATCTAGGGACACGCACACCTTCCTGGATGGAAAGAGGGAAAGAGCAAGACCTTGTAGGTGAGTTGCCTGGGTCTGAAAAAGACACCAATTGCAGCCTGTTCTTTTTCATTTATTTATTTTTTGAGACGGAGTTTTGCTCTTGTTGCCAAGGCTGGAGTGCAATGGCACGATCTTGGCTCACTGCAATCTCCATCTCCCAGGTTCAAATGATTCTCCTGCCCCAGCCTCCTGAGTGGCTGAGATTAGAGGCATATGCCACCACACCAGGCTAATTTTTTTTTTTTTTTTTTTTTTTTTAAGTAGAGATGGGGTTTCACCATGTTGGCCAGGCTGCCTTTCGAACTCCTGACCTCAGGTGACCCACCCGTCTTGGCCTTCCAAACTGCTGGGATTACAGGCATGAGCCACCACGCCCGGCCTGCAGCCTTTTCTTATGTCATTCTGTTCCATGCATCAATTGTAGATCTGGATGAGGTGGGAATAGAGAGCCTGGAACCCTGGCAGTTTGGTGAAAATGATTGAGAGCTGTGCATTTGGATTGACACAGAGGTGTAATCAGTGTACTGCCCTCTCTAGCTGGTTAGACATGCTGTAACTAGTTCAGCCTGTATTTATAAGCTATTTGTGATGGATTGGTTGCCAAGGGAACTGCTAAAAACTGAAGAAATGACATAGATAGTGTGCTTAGTTAGTGCCAGCTGCTATGACAAAATACCATAGTCTGGGTGGCTTAAACAACAGACATTAATTTCTCATAGTTTGGGAGGATGGGAAGTCCAAGGTTGAGGTGCTGGTAGATTGATGAGGTAGCTTTTCAGGGTTGTAGATGGCCACTTCTCGTTATGTCCTCACATGACCTTTCCTGGTGCCTGCATGAAGAGAGAGAGCATTCTTGTGTTTCTTCCTCTTCTTATAAGGGTACAAATCCCAGCATGAGGGCTCCACCTCATCTAAACCTAATTACCTCCCATAGGCCCCACACTGGGGCTGAGGGTGTCAACAAAGGAACTTTGGGGAGACACAAACATTTGACCCCTAACAGTTGGTAAGTGACAGAGTGATTACCACAGCCAGCCCACCAGAGCTCAGAATCAAATAACATAAACCAACAACCTCAAGTTAGTAAAAAGAAAAGGAAGTCCCTTCACAGCCATTTGGACAAGGCTGAAGTGTCATGAATTTTATATTATTCTACACTTATTTTATTGTATTAATTTTTTTTTTTTTTTTTTTGAGATGGAGTCTTGCTCTGTCACCCAGGCTGGAGTGAAGTGGCGCCATCTCAACTCACTGCAACCTCTGCCTCCCGGGTTCAAGCAATTCTCCTGCCTCAGCCTCGTGGGTAGCTGGGACTACAGGTGCCTACCACCGCACTGGCTAATTTTTGTATTTTTAGCAGAGATGGAGTTTCACCATGTTGGCTATGATGGTCTCGATCTCCTTACCTCGTTGTCCACCTCCCTCAGCTTCCCAAAGTGCTGGGATTACTGGCGTGAGCCACCGCACCTCGCCACTTATTTTATTTTGAACTTTCACTGTTAGTGTTTTGAATCAGCTTTCCCTGTTCACCTTGTGTGGTGTTAAGTTTTTTTAGACGAATTATAGACCAGTATGGCTTCTTGATTATCACAAGGATTTATGAATAATTAGTGTCTTTTTTTTTTTGAAATGGAGTTTCACTCTTGTTGCCCAGGCTGGAGTGTGATGGCACGATCTTGGCTCACTGCAACCTCCAACTCCTGGGCTCAAGTGATTCTCCTGCCTCAGCCTCCTGAGTAGCTGGGACTACAGGCAGGCACCACCACACCGGGATAATTTTTGTATTTTAGTAGAAGTGGGGTTTTACCATGTTGGCCAGGCTGTTCTTGAACTCCTGACCTCAAGGGATCCACCTGCCTTGGCCTCCCAAAATGCTGGGATTACAGGTGTGAGCCACCATCCCCAGCCTGATTATTGTCTTAAAAGGTGACGCTAATGTTTTAAAGTAGGGGGAAGTAAGACATGACTTCAACCCTATATTGAATTTTTGGCTCAATTTAGAGAAAATTGATGTGAAAATATGTGTGTGTGTCTGGGTGTATGTGTGTGTGTGTGTGTGTGTGTATTAAAGCACCTGCAAGAGGACCTGGTACACAGTAAGCACTTAACTAGATATTAGCTCTTAAATAGCTATTATCTTTATTGTATTAATCCACCTTATCTATAAATATTATTTTTCTTCACTTCTTTATGTCTTATTTATCTCTTTAATAAAGTTTTATAATTTTATCTGTAATGGGATTTTACATTTAGTAAAATCCCATGTTAGATTTAGTACTAAACATTTACTCCTTTCTTCCACTTTTACATGGCAAGTCTTAAATACACATTTTTTGTTTGCTGTGTAAGATTGGTATTATTTATTCTTTAATTATTAGTAGAACCTGCCAGTAAAAGTATCTGGATTTTCTTTGTAAGAGTCTATTCAAGTTTTTATGCCCTCTTACATAATTTTTAGTGAGTTGCTTTTGATTTGTGAGTTAAGAGATTGCTTACTCATGAAGTTTTATTGAACCCACAGAACAAGGGTCAGTTTTTTTCTGTGGAGTGTTGCTGATGAGACATTTTGTGTCAAAATGTAGAAGAGAATGTATTCTGCAGAAAATTCTGCAAGAATAGGAGAAGATGGCATAGCAGAGGGAGCGATACCAGTTGGTGCAGGGATGGAAGACAGGGCCGGTGGAGGGATGCCTTCCATCGGGGGGAAGGGGTCCTGGTTGATCAATATTCCTTTGCCCTGTTGGCGGCTTTTCTACTTTTCAAAGTGCCACCCATAAGCTTCCCCAGGTGTGTGGATGCTGTGGGTAATACGTGTGCACTTACGTACAAGTGCTATTCTGAGGGGATAAGGGAAGAGCTCCATCGAGGAGCATATACTTAGGGAACTGCTGAACAGTGGGATGGAATCAGTTTTAGAGGAAAGACAGAAGGCCAGGAGAGGATCATGAGATGCCCGTAGAGCCAAGAATTAATCAGAGGTGAAACAGTGGCTTCAAGAAGGGAGTTTAGAGAGAAGGGCTAGGCCCAAGCAATGTGAAAGGAGCAACACTGAGATTTGACAGTAGATGGGAGAGGAGGTAAGAGGGCAGGGAGTCTCTATCCTCAGACCAGGATTGTGAGTTGCAGGGTACCCAGGGGTTCATCTAACTGGGAGCACCTCAGGTGTCCACATTGAATTCCTTCACGTGCATTGCCTCAGGAGTCTTCACACTGGTGTGAGCCTTCCCACGGGGAGGGGCAAGCCCTTCCCATGGTAGATGAGGGTAGGGGAATCAATTCCCAGATCCTGTGAATCGTATCCACAGTTGGCAAGTTCTTCTGTCTCACCATAAACCTTTCCTCTTTGTACAGAGGAAAGGCTTTTATCTGTCCACCCCACATCTTACTAGAGGCATTGCCCGTGGAGGGAAAATCATACAGGGTCCCAAACAATGAAAAATGCTGGTGTTGATAAAGAGGGTGATGTTAATGACAGGGTAAAATTGTACAAATCAGTGGTTCCAACTCTTTGTCTTACATTAAAATGAAGAGGCCTCCAATCAAATTGTTGCTGATAAATCATGAAAAATACTTGTTGACGACAAATCGCTATGTGACATATATTGCCTAGAGGTTCAAGGAATAAGTGAAATTACTATAACTCCCATTTCTGTCTCTTTATTTGTGTGAAAAATTCCTCAGGGCTTATTTAAAAGAAAGATTTAAAATTAATACTGAACCTTGTCTTATTCTAGCAATATGTGAGATTCATTCAGAGTTTTATGGATGCTCTATAGGGTTCATTATGCATTTAATTTCCAATAAAATCTGATTTTTAATGTTCAGCAATTATCAAAATATATAGCATATCTATTTTGTTATGATCTATAAATCATAATTGTAATGATAACTCAATCCTGAAAACATTTCTTCACACTTGAAAGCTTAGGAAACCAAGCAAATTTAATTGCTTCAAAAGAAATACAGCAAGTGATCGATAGCCATAAAAATATATTAGGATAAAGTTACATAAGTAAAATAATATGCATATGTGTTCATGAGTAAAAAGAGGAATAACACAAAAATGTTTAAATGGATAATGGTGGATATCAAACCAACATGGCCTTTAGATCTCATTACATACTTTTAAAAGCATACTGCAATCATTTTATGTTAAATGTCAATGTTTAAAATTCAGTGGAAATGATGTCATTCAGAACAAATTAAACTTATGATGAAGAAGTTTATCTGTCAACTTATAGTTCTGTGAAGGGTCCATAGCTTTTTAAAACTCCTTTGGGGAATTTAAGCAAGAAAACCTTGAGGGCCACTGCGTTATGTAAAGTTATCTGTTGCCACCAAGTGGCATAGGTAGGTACCATATAATTATCTCCAATTTACAACTGGAGACAGGTCAGAGGAGTTAAATGATTTGCTTTTGGTCACAGAACTAGAGAATGGCCGAGTTCCAATTTGACCCAGGTCTGTTGGATTCTAAGCTCAGGGTGCATCTGCCACAGGACAGCCCCTCTCCTCTTGTGAAAGTGTCCTAAATCCTTGTGTTCGTGGACACTGCGGCTTAGGCATCCAGAAGCTTGTTGGGAGTGTAGAATCTCAGACTCCAACCCAGACTTACTGAATGAGAATCTGCATCCAAACAAGATCCTGGAGGATTTGCACATACATTAAGGTTTGGGTAGCTCTTCCCCAGAGCACATTCTACTCCTTTCTCCTGTGCTTCTGCCCAGCTTTGACCCAAGGACCACTTAACAGCCCTCTGGGCTGGTCAGGTCCCAACAGTCCAGCTGTTCGTTTTTGACACCATCCCTCAGTGTATTGATAATAAGTAAGTCACCTGGTGTTCTTTTGTGACCTTTCCAGGATATTTGGCCTTGACATTAAAGGCAGAGACTGTGGCAATGAGGCAGCTCAGTGGTTCACCAACTTCTTGAAAACAGAAGTGTACAGATTGGTTCAATTTGAGACAAACATGAAGGGAAGAACATCAAGAAAACTTCTCCCTACTATTGATCAGAATTACCAGGTGAGCTTACAGAGAGTTTACCTTCACTCCTACTAGTCACCCTTCTCTTTCTGACTTCCTTCACGGTCGGCAAAGAGCCTCTCTTGGGACCTCAGTTAAGAAAATATGATAATGGCCCTGGTGAGTGATAATGAGGGCACAGCCTGGGCAGAGGTACCGGGGTATGGAAAAGAAGGTGGATATGAGAGATGTCTCAAAAGTGGGATCTCTAGGGTATATGGAGGATTGAATATGGGAGATATTGTGGAGCGGGGAGCTGGGGTGACTCCCAGGTAGATGGAGATGCAAGAGAAAACTGGCTGGAGAAACAAAAGTGAGAAGTTTGTTTGGGACTAAATCCAAATTTCCTGGAATTACAGAAGCAGGCTTTGTTCTGACCCGCCCCTCACAATCTGTGAAGTGTGCTTATTTCAGGTGCTGGCAAGGTGCCTCCCCGTAAGGAAAACTGTCCCCTGAGCCAAAGACCAAAGCCTCTGATTCTGCCATGAGCTAAGGTTTAAAATACAAGGACCTCAGGGAGTTTCTCTTGGTAGCCCCTAAACTACAAACTCCTTGAGGGCAGGGATTTTTATCTGCTTTCTTTACTGCTGTTTCCCCACTAGAACAGTGCCTGGTAGGTGCTCAGTAAATGCCTAGTGAGTGAATGGTGTTGTTGAGGAAATTATTACTGGAGTATAGCTGATTGGCAGTAGGTCCTCGCTGTTTGAGGATGATGTGGGAAGGGGGTCGCTGCTGGAGTGGGAGTGGGAACCCAGGAAGAGGAAGCGTGGTGGGTGACATTGGCCCAGAGCTGGCCCTGGCTGCAGCCCTGTTCCTGTGTATGGACATGGACTGCTCCAGTTCCTGGCCACTTGCAAGCCCAAAGTCACGTCTCTCTCCTTCCTGAACACCACTCCCCTCTTCTGCACTGAAGTGGTTTTGCTTCAGGACATTACTTAGCTTTGCAGTTGGTCTAGGCCGTTCTGTGGAGTGGTGGGGCCTGACTATCCTGTGTTCTTGGTAAGGTGGCCTACCCAGACTGCAGCCCGCTCCTGATCATGACAGATGCCTCCCTGGTAGATCTGAATACCAGGATAGAGAAGAAAATGAAAATGGAGAATTTCAGGCCAAATATCGTGGTGACCGGCTGTGATGCTTTTGAGGAGGTAAGTAACCCACTGCTTTTGTGCATCGTGCTCAGATGTGCTGTTTGCGGTGCTAAGGTAACTCTCCTGTAGCCAGAGCCAACTCAGATCCGCCAAGGTCGAGTCATTCATTCATTGCTGCTGCCATCACTCATTGCTTGTGCCATCAACGCGCTGGCCTCGGCCTTGGAGGGCCACGTTGCTCTCACTCGTTAATGCTTGGGCCCCAAAGCAAACAGTCAAAACTCGAAATCGTAGCAAGTCTGAGGTTGGAATATGTAATCATAGCTCAGAGATAACTGAGGGAAGCAAAGGTAAAGGAGAAAGATAAAGCCATTTTCCACTTCTCTGTCACTCAGCAGTGCTCTCAAAGATTTGAGACTTTTAGAAGCCCCATGCCCCAAAGTGCAGACCAAGAGGACACAGGCAATCTGCCCCTGGAGACATACCATGCTGTGGCTCGAGTTCTCTCCGAGGGCATGCACATGCTCTTTTATGGGGTTGGAGCCAGAAATTTCCACCCTTTTCAAGGACACACCTTTGTGGTCTTAAGGGAAAACTGCATCAGAACCCAGTAGAAACCTTGAACTCTGTATGTAATATACATATAGCTGGGTGTTGCTTTATAATAAGAAGCATTAGCCATCATATTAAGCCTGAGGGGTAAGCTGAACTTTCCAAGTAGTGGAAGTAACAGTGACAAATACCATTTATTGGGTGTTTACTGGGTGCTAGGCATTGAGCTAAATAATCATTTCAGATAAATTATTTGATCTTTACAATAACCCTGTGAAATTTGTGTTGCTGTCTCCTTTTTATAAGGAAAAGGAAGCTCAGAGGTGTTATACACTTTGCCTAGCAGATGAATGGTGGCTGGCATTAGAACACAAAACTTGTAACTCCAGCATCTGTAGAGCTGGGGTGACAATTCTAATTTAGAGATCCCAAGTAGTTAACTCTGAGAGGAGAGGCTCTTAAACACCCTCTCCATTCTTTGCTCCCCTGAATGACTGTACTTCCTTAATAAAATGTGCCCTTTTCTTTTTTTTCGAGACAGAGTCTCACTGTGTCACCCAGGTTGGAGTTCAGTGGCACAATCTCGGCTTACTGCAACCTCCACCTCCCAGGTTTGTGTGATTCTCCTGCCTCAGCCTCCAGGGTAGCTGAGACTACAGGCACGTGTCACCACACTTGGCTAATTTTTGTACTTTTAGTAGAGATGGGATTTCTCCATGTTGGCTAGGCCAGTCTTGAACTCCTGACCTCAGGTGATCCACCCGCCTCATCCTCCCAAAGTGCTTGAATTACAGGCATGAGTCACTGTGCCCAGCACTTAATTTGTTGATAAACAGTATTCTTTAGGATAAACCTTTGCACTGAGCCTAGTATAAATCATCATACATGTAGGCACTCCGTATTATCTGATAATTTGAAAAATAGCTGCCAGGCGCTGTAGGTGCTCATGCCTATAGTCCCAGCACTTTGGGCCAAGGCAGGAGGATTGCTTGAGCTTAGGAGTTTGAGACCAGCCTGGATAACATGGCAAAACCCCATCTCTACTAAAAGAATACAAAAATTAGCCAGGTGTGGTGGTGCGTGCCTGTAGTCCCAGTTACTTGGGAGGCTGAGGTGGGAGTATGGCTTGAGCCCGGGGTCAGAGATTGTGCCACCGCACTCCGGTCTGGGTGACAGAACGAGAACCTGTCTATTAAAAAAGAAATAAGAAAAAGGGAAAGAACAATAGCAATGTATACAGAAGTTGTCTACTTGATGATGTCGTCTTGTCATTTGTTATCTAATTGAATTCCTCTGTGCCTTTGTTAATTTTAAAAATTCAATAATCTATTATGGGTCAGGCATGGTTTGTAGGAGCCCAGATATAGATTAAAAGATATGGATCTTGCTCTTCAAAATGTTCCAGTATGAGGGGCATGGCCAGGAGACAATGACAGCCCAGTGTCAGAAGTGCTTTAGTGTACATGCTTAGAAGTTACCAGAGATGTATAGAAGGAGAACTGCCTAAATCTGCCTGGAGAAGGGAGGCCTGGGCATGGGGAGGGGTCAGGTCCAGCTCCCCGGAAGCAGTGCTGTTTACCCTGTACTTGTGTGGACCGTGTGCAGGCCAGGGTCAGAGGAGGGTCCTTATGGGTAAAGGCGACAGGTGGTTGGGAGGCCTAGAAGCATGAGAGGCCATGAATAAAGGGGAGCTTGGGAGTATTTTAGAATCACAGGAGCATGGGGGTGAAGGAGAAATGTCAGGGCAGCTGGACTGGAGCTGGCTGGAGGCCACCACACCAAGGAGTTTGGATTTTATACTGTGGATATTGAGAAGCTGGCAATGATTCTGAGCAAGGAAGTAATTATGATTTGCATTCCTCCAACAAATATCTGCTGAATGCCTGTACAGTGTGCCAGGCACATATTATTCTGGCAACTCTCTTGAATGCTCATTGAAAGGCAGGGAAGCCTGTGACAGAAATATCAAGGCCAGGCCCAATCACTAGAGAGTCTTTTTTTTTTCTTTTTTGAGACAAGGTCTCTGTCACCCAGACTGGAGGACAGTGGTACGAACATGGCTCACTGCAGCCTCAAACTCCCCAGCTCAGGTGATCCTCCCACCTTAGCCTTCCAGCTTCCCAGCTAGCTGGGACTACAGGCATATGCCATCATGCCTGGCTAATTTTGGTATTTTCTTGTAGGGGTCTCCCTATGTTGCCCAGGCTGGTCTTGAACTCCTGGACTCAAGCAATCTGCCTACCTTGGCTTCCCAAAGGGCTGGGATTATAGTCATAAGCCACCTCACCTGGCTAAGAGTCTTTTTTCTAAAGTGCAGATTAGCAGGCCTTACCTGAAACCTACATGAGCATTGTGACAAGGCCTGCACCTCTGCACTGGCAGCATCATCCCAGGTGAATCTCATGCCCACAGTGTGTAGAGAAGCACGGAGTTAGGAGAGTGCAGGGACCATGGGGGTCAGAGATGATATGGGATCGGGGCTGGGAGGGCAATGGAGAATGCCTGAGAGGAAGAGGCCCCTGATGTACTCAGGAGACTGGTTTCTTGAGGGAAGGAACTAATGAATCTAGACTTGGTGGGACCTGAAGTTTATACAATTTGGGGGGCCCTTTAAGAAAAAAATAAAATTATTAACAAAAAATATATAAAATTAACGAAACTAAAATTAGGTTCAAAGCCTTGAAAGGTTCTGTGCAAATAAGGGGCCTGAGGCTCAAGCCTCACTGGTTTTCTAGTACACCCACCTGCCCCTCCCAGTTCTAGTTTCCCACATTGTCTAGTAGGATGTACATAAAATCGGATTCATTAAATGCTTGGTAAACAACAAATGAAATTAATGCTCTGTTTTAAGAATGTATGTTACTGAAGATTGGAATGGAAATAGTTCGTGGAATAGAAATTAGTCCGTGAAGCAACAGTTCTTCCACAGGAATCCTGTAATTCTTCCATTATTTTTTGAGAAACTTGCTTTTAGGGAATAAAATGTTTCTTGATTTGTTTCCACTAAAGAACAGATTATTTTGGTATTAATTTTAGTTTAAGATCTTGAGCCAAGGAAATAAGAAAAAAAGACACTCGGCCGGGCACGGTGGCTCAAGCCTGTAATCCCAGCACTTTGGGAGGCCGAGACGGGTGGGTCACGAGGTCAGGAGATGGAGACCATCCTGGCTAACATGGTGAAACCCCATCTCTACTAAAAAATACAAAAATCTAGCTGAGCAAGGTGGCGGGCGCCTATAGTCCCAGCTACTCGGGAGGCTGAGGCAGGAGAATGGCATAAACCCGGGAGGCGGAGCTTGCAGTGAGCCGAGATCCGGCCACTGCACTCCAGCCTGGGCGACAGAACGAGACTCGGTCTCAAAAAAAAAAAAAAAAAAAAAATCATTCTTATTAAATGATGCTAATGTCGCTGATGTATTCTTCCTTAAATTAGGAAGCCCAGTAGTTAAAGGCCTAAGGCATTAATCTGTCTACCTGGTACCTCACAAAACTGTAACTCTTTCAATGAGTAGGACTCTGTTAAATATTCATGTAAAATGATAGAACCTGTATATATTTAATAGGACAATTAATCATTAAAAATTAGCAAACCTCATCATGAAATTCAGGCCACCATTTACTGCAAAAACACAGAGTAATAGGAGAATGTATTGTATAACATTTACTGTTTGTGGCCTAAAGTAGTTTGTACTTTGTCCATGTAGCTGAGAATCTTAGGCAATTTTTGGAAGGCTGCTTCCTTGGGTCAGTGTGGTGTGCTTGAGTTCTGGGAATGCAGCACGATGAAGTTTAGAAATACTAAAATTGACCAATGCTTCCTATCTCTGTAGTTGGCCATTGTGGGGTCAGTGTTTACTGAACTTTGCTCACCGTCCTGATGAGCTAAACTTGATATTTTTAATGGAATGTCTTGTTTGTATCAGTCCTCACTCCACATTATGAAAGAATTGTGGAGAAGCTTGCAGAAAACTCTCGGTGTGTTATCTTTCACTCAGGAAGTGCTTCTCCAGGAAACTTCCAGAGAGGGAGATTTTGAAGCTGGACAGCTGTGGCTGGACTGTGAGCCTTACTGCTTACTGGCTGTGTGGATTGGGTCCTCCCAGTCTTATCCTTTCTGGCTGATTTTGTAAACATAGTTTTTGTAAACACAGTTTTTGTAAATCATGATCACTAGACTTTTCAGTCTGCAGAACCTGAGTTTGGATGGGTGAGGATTTGAGATAACAAGTCTGTTTTCTGGAGTAAGAACAGCAGTCTCTACCAGGCTTCAGGGATTTCTTGAAGTAGCAGTAATGATAACAATATACAAAAATAACGGCAAGAATCATGACTCATTGCTATTGAATACTTACTAGGTCGCAGGCACCGTGCCAAACCCTTTACATGCATAATCGCATTTAATTCTAGTTCCCTTTCCAGACTGTGGGTCACAACCCATTATTGGGTTCTAATATCAGTGTAGTGGGTCCTGACTAACACTTTTAAAAGAAGAATAGGATGGAATAAAAGATATCAGAGTAAACTATATATGGAAGGGTTAAGAATTGTCTTGCAAAACTCTCTCATGTGTACACAAGAGAGAGTATTAGGAAACAATGTAAAATGTAATTTTTACTGTGGGCCATGGTGGAAAATGTTTGATAGCCATTGAGAAGGGTAATGTTTTGATCCTTCTTTTTCAGATGAGGAAACTGAGCCTCAGAGAAGTTGAGTAACTTGCTCTCGAGGTCACATAGCCAGTGTGTGGCCAAGTGAGGACTTGCACTCTGGCTGGCTATCAAAAGTCCATGAATATCAGCCAACTACACAACTCTGCAACCTTGTTAAAGTCATTTTCAGGTCGTTTGGCAAACTGGTATTGGGCCCCAGTCACTGTGGGTGGGCTGGGGTCATGGGTGTCATGGGCTGCCCTCTGAAAGAAGCAGGACAATCGTGCTCAGTAGAAAAAACGAAGAAGAACAGGTATCATCAGCTTTGGCGTAATGAAGATTAGCCTGAATTTCATGTTCATTATCTCTGTTAGAAGCAAGCTGAAAGTGTCTGAAAGTCATTTTTCTTTCTTAATGAAAAGAACCAAGCAGGGGCCTGGGGAGTGCTGGTGTCCCCTCCCTGCAGACGTTTGTGGCATGCCTTTCAAGGTAAAAGTTCCATGTCCTCATCTGGGGAGCTTCTGACATGCATATATTGTTAGCGGACTCCAGCAGGAGTCTTGGATAGGTTTACCTTGATTAGGAAAAGCACCAATGATGAAAACAGGAGGATAGAGATCAGGAGTGGATGGAGTAGGAATACATTCACATTTCTGAAGAATTTGCCAACAGAACTCCTTTACTTAAGGAGATCTCCTTCTACATTTGCTGTTTTGATTACGCCTGAGTCATTTGAAATATTTTCCAGAGGGGCTTTTAGGGATTGGGCAAGAGGGAGTGGAAGACAGCACAGCCAAGTACTACAGGGCTTTCACCTCTTTCTCATCAAGGAGAAGGAGGAGATGCTTCTGGGGGTACCTTCCACACAGCCTCACACAGCTTTCTTCATCACTACACCCAGTGAGTAAGCGAGACACCACTGGAAAGTCAGCAGCTAGGGCAGTCAGTGGAAGACAGATTAAGAGCAGATCTGCAGTGAGATCTGCCTGGGCCCGTGGGTTTCCCTCTGGCTACACATCGGGCCACCAGACAACCTTAAACAACACTGGTGGCTCCATCTCAGGTGCAGCTTGGGCAGAGGGAGCTTTTGAAGCTCCCCTGGGGTTTCTAGTGTGCAGCCAGTGGTGGAACCTCTGGGCTAGGGTTTTCCTGGGGAGCAAAGTCATAACTGGCAGGAGTTGCAGATGTGCCTAGAGACCAGGGTGGCCCTTAAATCATCATGAGCTTGGCCTTAACCTCCCTGAGCATGATTTTCTGATCTTAAAGTTAACAGGTTCTACCAAGGGACTTTAAAGGCTCTTTGCAGCCCTCAAGTTGTTTAATTCCCTGGGCACTTTCTTCTCTCTCTCTCTCTCTCTGTATGTATGTGTGTGTGTGTGTGTGTGTGGTTGGTAAAGGTGTTTTATCACAAATGTCTCTCAGAACCCCCTCTCTGATAGAACCACTGCATTGGCTTTTTTTTTTTTTTTGGGTGGGCGGATCATGAGGTCAGGAGATCGAGACCATCTTGACTAACACAGTGAAATTCCATCTTTACTAAAAATACAAAAAACAAAAAAAAATAAGCTGGGCATGGTGGCGGGTGCCTGTAGTCTCAGCTACTCGGGAGGCTGATGCAGGAGAATGGCGTGAACCCGGGAGGCGGAGCTTGCAGTGAGCCAGCCTGAGTGACAGATCAAGACTCCGTCTCACTAAAACAAAAACAAAAACAAAACAAACAAACAAAAAACCTCATATTGCACATGCTGTGTTCTAGCTTTCTTGTAAGTGAGCTTGTTTAATCTTAACAGTCTCTTAAAGTCTACTTCTCGAGATTTCCTTCACCATGCTTTTTCTAGTTTATTCCTGGTCCTGAGTGAACAAGGCTTTGTATGAGACCTTGTTGAACTGAATTCGAGGCAAGGATTTGGCCATTGAATTGTGTTGATCAGGTCTCATCTACTCTAAATATGCTATATTTCAGACCAAGGAGGAAGTGTGTCTTCAGTGATGGTAGTTCACGGTATTCCCCTCGAGTGAGTGTGATACATGAACGCATGCTTATCTATCCATTGTAAGGAGTGGTCATTCACTTTACAATGCTACCCCAGAGATCAGCCCTTCAAATACAGATGTTGGAGTAGAGATGGCAGAGTGGAGGTAGGCAGGAGTGATCTCGGAGACCATGACCCCCCATACCTTTCTCTTGCTGTCCTCTGGAGGACTGTGAGTCACTGCATGGACTTAGCGTGCTAAAAAGCAGTCCAGCACAGCCCAGGCTACTGCCTTTGGGAATTCAGTTGGTAGCTGCCCCTCCCAACCTCTGTTGTTGGTCATATGGGACACCCAGTCAAGCCCGGAGTGGGAGACTAGGATGTCTGATGTCCGTTAGCCACTAAAATTCTCGTGGCCATAACCTCCCCTGAGAGGAAACTGCTATGTGGGTGGAACACACAGACCCACGTCAGCCCTGCAGAATGTCCCAACCAGTGAATACACTTCAGAGCAACACAGCCACATCTCAGGAGCTCTGCTTCCCTTTTTGTAGCCTGTTGCTGGTGTTTTTAAGAGTAGGTGGTCTCCAGAGAACAGAAGCCAGCTTCTAAAAAAGCCTCAGGCAGTCCAGTCACCATGGCTCACGCATATAATCCCAGCACTTTGGGAGGCCGAGGCAGTCAGATCACCTGAGGTCAGGAGTTCGAGACTAGCCTGACAACTATGGTGAAACCCCATCTCTATTAAAAATACAAAAATTAGCTGGGCATGGTAGTGGATGCCTGTAATCCCAGCTACTTGGGAGGCTGAGGCAGGAGAATTGCTTGAACCTGGGAGGCAGAGGTTGCAGTGAGCCAAGATCGTGCCACTGCACTTTAGCCTGGGCAACAGAGTGAGACTCTGTCTCAAAGAAAAAAAAAAAAACAAAAAACAAAAGCCTTAGGCTTCTGTCTTTCTCTTCTGCTAGGATTTTCCAGGTCCAAGTGTCCCAAACAGCAGATGCCTCCAGGCACATTTAATATGCCTAAGCGTGCTGAAAAGCAGTCCAGGCATATTATTGGTTTACAGAACCGTTTCTGTAACCTTATTGGTTTACAGAAATATGACTCATGCAATTCCATAGGAGCATACACCAGCTATTGTGTAATGTGAGGATACTTATCCTTGAAGGATAAAGCACACTGGGTCTCCACACAGTGCCGTTCAAACATGGGGTCATGAGAAAGCCCAGGGAGTCTGGAACCAGGGCTGTCTAAAACATTTTAATGACGAATTTCAAGAAACTTTTCAGATAGTTAATTTTTTTCTGATTATAAAAGACATTTTAAAAAGTAATTCATCTTCTTTGCACAGCTTGAAAAATACAGTAGAGATTGAAGAAATACATAAAAATTCCTCACTAGGGAACAACACACACCAGGGCCTCTCAGGGGTTGGGGGGTAAGGGGTGGGAGAGCATTAGGACAAATACAGAATGCATGCGGGGCTTAAAACCTAGATGATGGGTTGACAGGTGCAGCAGACCACCATGGCACGGGTATACCTATGTAACAAACCTGTACATTCTGCACATGTATCCCAGAGCTTAAAGTGAAATTTAAAAATTCTTCATCATCGTACTATTAAAATGTAGTCAGTGGTAACATTTTGTTGTGTTTCCAGTATGGTTTATGCGATATTGTATAAATAGTATTAAATTCCACCATTTTCATTTAATGGCATATGGCAGCCGCCTCTGTCTTTGCAAACCCTTCATTCACGTGGTTCTAGTCGTTCCATATGAGTCCATCTTGTGACTGACTCTGCAATAACTTGTTTAACCATTCCCTTAGGATTGAGCATTTAGGTTGTTTTCCATTTTCTCTTACATAAATAATGAGCAGCTTTGTAAAATGGTCGGTATCTACATTTCCAAAAGTATTCTTAGGAAATGCTAATGCAACATTTTAAAGGCTTTCTGTATATATTGCCAAATTGCTTTCCAGAACCTTGTACCAATTTATATTCCCTCAAGGTGAGCATAAACGTGCCCTTTTCATTGTCCTCTTGCCGGCATTGCTATAATTTTTACTAATTTGTTAAGTGAAAAGTAATGTCTTATTTAAATTGGTAATTCTTAGTGTATGGCATCCTGTCTTAGTCCCCAAATTCTGAAATATTCATATTTGCAACAAATGTTTGTTTCCTCAGTGCTAATCTCTGAGATAGATGCTAAGACAACAGAGATGACCTCACTGTATCTGCCTGCAAGAGTCTCAAGGCCAAGTGGGTTCAAGGTTTCAGTAGGTAGAGGGCTGCAGCTGAGGTCAGGACATCAGACTTGCAGGATCCCAGTGGGAAAGAGGCACTCTGGATAGGGCATGTGTGTATGTGTGTGTGTGTGTGTGGGGGGGGGGGGGGCAGTGGATGCTGAAGACTTGCTTGATATGAACTGGATCCAAATGCAGGAACCACGGCATGGTCTTTCTTTGTAAGAAGAGTGATTAAATTTTGAAATATGACATTAAGGAATATTCATTAGCTTGTATGTCTTAAGAATAGAAAAAAATAACTTTTGGTTTCAGATCATTTAACTCTGGTGTAATAGGAAGTATATATTTGGTCTTTGTCTCTGGTTCCTGGCACGAGCTCCTAAGCCCTTGGAATTTCCTGAGTCACAGGGGTGAGAGGAGTTTTTTTTGTCATTCATAGCAAGCCCCTTTCAATCATACCTGACTTTATGCTAGTGAGATGACTCTTGGGGAAAGAGGGGTGTCCCTAGACAGCTTTGGTATGGGAGCTGGTTCTCAGAAAGACTAAGCCATGATTAGAGGGTTGGGACTTTCAGTCCTACCCAGCCCTAACCTCAGGGGAAAGGAGAGGGGCTGGAGGTTGAGTTCGGTTACCAATGGCCAATGATTTTACCAACCATTTACATGAAATAAAACTTCTGAAAACCCCTGAAAGATGGGGTTTGGAGAGCTTCTGAGTTGGAGAACACATTGAAGTTCTGGGAGGGTGGTGCACCCAGAGAGGGCATGAAAACTCAGAGAGCCCCCGTCCCCATCCCTTGCCCTAGACAGCATTTCCACTGGGCTATTCCTGAGTTGCATCCTTTAAAATAAGTCGAGAACAACAGTAAAGCTTTTTTTGAGTTCTGGGAGTCATTCTAGAAACTTGTCAAACCTTAGGAGGGGGTTGTGGGAGCCCTCAATTTATAGCCGGTTGGTGAGAAGCATGGTTGGCCTGCACTTGGCTGGCATCTGGGATGGGGGGAAGTCTTGTAGGACTTACCTGAGGGATCTCTACTTGCTTCTAGTAGTGAGTGTCAGAATTGGGTTGAATTGTTGGACACCCAGTTGGTGTCAGAGAATTGCAGAGTTGGTGTTGGAAAAGACATCATGTATTTGATGTCAGAGAGAATCTGATAAACTATCTAGACGAAAGTTATTTTTAAGATGTGCTGTTGGGTTTATACCTCTTATAAAAAATAAAGCAAAAAAGGCAAAAGAAGAAAATCAAGATTTATTATGAAAAACAATGTTTAAATGTTGGTGAGGAGCCTTCCAGATTTATTGCTATAAATGTGTACACATAGCTATGTATACAGATTTTGTATGTGAATGGAATAGTTCTCTATTATACATAAACACACACAACTAAAATGTGCCTTGTGCTTTTTTCACTCAGTGACACCTTGAAAAGTATTCAGTGTTAATAGATATAGACTCACATCCTCGTTTTTTTTCCAGACAGGGTCTCACCCTGTCGCCCAGGCTGGAGTGCAGTGATGTGATCTCAGCTCACTGCAACCTCTGCCTCCCAGGCTGAAGCCATCCTCCTGCCTCAAGTCTCCTGAGTAGCTAGGACCACAGGCACACACCACCACACCTGGCTAATTTTTGTGATTTCGGTAGAGACGAGGTTATATCGTGTTGTCTAGACTGGGCACACCCTTTTGAAATACCTGAATAATGATTATTGCACATGTGCCCCATGTATATTTAGCGACTCTCCAGTAGGTGACTTTGAGCTTTCTATAATCATGTAGAGTCACTGATACCAAGTCAGAAAAATTGCTGTGGATTTAGAAACAGAACAGTCTTGTTTATTATTCCCTCAATTTATCACAAAATAGTTTAAAGTTGCTTCTAACAATTGTGTGTACAACACAATATCATAAACACATGCATAGAAAACCAGGAGCAGCGAAAAGGAGGCGCCAATCCTGTGACTGAGATGAAGCAGAGGAAGGAGCCTGGACGGCGGTGGCAGGAGGCTCCAGGAACTGTCTCCCAGAGGCTTGGTGGCCATGGATCTAATCTGAACTGCTGCTCTGATCTGTGCTCTTCCAAGTGATTTCTTTCATAGCCCATTGCCACGGCAGACCATGCAGGCTCTTTCTACCTCACTCTCAGAGGTCTTGTCCTTCTGTGCCAGCTGGTATTTGAGAACTTGCCTTGGCTTCTATTTTCACCTGACTCTGCACTCTCTCTCTCTGGCTATACATAGAGAGATGGACTATATAGGTAGAGATATGTATTCTCTACATCTGTATCTACTTCCTCTCTCTCTATGGGTATAGCCATGCATCTGTGTGTCTATATAGACCCGTCTGTGTGTGTGTGTATACACATTCATATGCATCTATGGAAAGAGAAACAGGAAAAGAGGGAGACTCTCCGTTAGTAGTCACCTTTTAAGTTTCATACATCTAATTTTTTGCTTGGCAAATGCCTGTATGGATTCTAATGAAGGTTTCAAACAGACAAACACCCTCATTTGTGTGTTCCACAACACCCACCCGCCCCCCCCCTATTTCACTTCTCTCTCTGGGTGCTGCTTGTGATGGAAAACCCTCTAGTCTTAATTTAGTATTTACAAGATGTGCACACATTCATTCATAGCAAATCCTCGGGATTATTTCCTCAGGGCTGAGCCCCTTATGTATAGTACTCCCCCTCCTCCTTGCATTTTCCTCTTCCTTTCCTTGCTTCTTTCAGCTGGGAAACTCTATGGTTTTATCCCGTCACTCTAAGTAAATGTCATTGGGACCCGGATTTCCGCAGACTGCGGAAAGGTTGGTTACCAGCAAAGGTTGGTTACCAGCAGGGGGCGCACTAAGCGTCTCAAGCTGATTTTGTGTTTAGGGAAGACCCTGGAATCTTTTTCTTTACCTATTTACTTATTTATTTTTTTCTTTCCAACATTTTTTTTTAGGTGCAGGGGTACGGGTGCAGGTTTTTTATATAAATAAATTGTGTGTTGCTGGGGGTTTGGTGTACAGGCTGTTTTGTCAGCCAGGTAATAAGCATAGTACCTGATAGTGTTTCAATTCTCACCCTCTTCCTACCCTCCACCCTCGAGTAGGCCCGCGTGTCTGTTGTTCCTTTCTTTGTATCCATGTGTATTCAATATTTAGCCTCCATTTATAGGTGAGAACATGTGGTATTTGGTTTTCTGTTCCTGCAGTAATTCTTTCAGAATAATGGCCTCCAGCTCTATCTATGTTGCTGCAAAGGACATAATCTCGTGTTTTTTTTAAATGGCTGCAGAGTATTCCATAATGTTTGTATACCACATTTTCTTTATCCAGTCCACTGTTGACAGGTTGATTCCATGTGTTTGCTGCTGTGAACAGTGCTGTGATGAATATACGTGTCCATGTGTCTTTGTGGTAGAATGCTTTATATTGCTTTGGGTGTATACCCAATAATGGGATTGCTAGGTTGAATGACGGTTCTGTTTTAAGTTCTTTGAGAAATCCCCAGATTGCTTTCCACGGTGGTTGAAGCAATTTACATTCCCACCAACAGTATGTAAACCTTCCCTTTTCTCCACAGCCTCGCCAGCACCTGTTATTTTCTGATTTTTTAGTAATAGCCATTCTGACTGGTGTGAGATGGTAGCTCATTGTGGTTTTGATTTGCATTTCCCTAGTGATCAGTGATATTGAGCATTTTTTCATACGCTTGTTGGTCACGTGTGTGTCTTCCTTTGAGGAGACACTGGAACTTACCAAATAGCTTATTTCACTGTTATGTATATCCAGTAGAATATAATGGAATAAAATTCCATGCATTATTAAATTTATTTTAATAGTATAAAAATGTATCATTTTTAATAACTGAATTAATAATTGCATTTAAACTTAATTAGTATAGGTTTTTTTTTTAAACTGCAAATAATGCTTTACACCAAAATACTGACAATGATCAGATTAGGGTGAGAATATATATGATTATATGTGGTGATTACTATTTTAGGAAGTAACTAGAGCTGGCATCTGTGGGTGCTGCAGACGATTCTTAACGAACCCAGACAATTTGCTCTTCTAAACGGCGCCTTGCGGTTGTCTAACAGTGAGAATAGATGACTAACTGAATCTGTGCCTGCTTTCTATCATAATAACGACGCAGAATTGCCACCATTATGTGGCTTGGAAATCTTAAATTCATCAGCACTCCTGAAAGAATAAAACAAAAAGTGAACCGAAGATACTTGCAGAGCCTGGGTGCTTTCAGCACAAGGCGGCTGAGTCGGCTCCCATTCCTGTGTCCGCAGCGCCCTCGTGTGGTGAAAGGTGTCCAGGCTTCCTGGCCGCCTTTTAGGCCAGGGTACCCATCGGTCCTCACTTCCCAGTACAGTAGCTGCCTTCCTGGGTCACACTACATTGGAGGTCACGATCTGCCAGGAGGTTAGCCACCCGCTGTGGTTGTCTTGTAGGTTTGCGCAATAAGTTACTGGCTAGGAGTGCTTGTAATAAGTCCTGAGTAGGACATGGCGATTCCATTCCTTACCCACGATGTGTACACACAGTTATCCTCAACTGGTTAGTTGGAACGTGGCGTTTATTTCCACAAAGCAGCAGTTTCCTAAAGGACGATTTAGACCCCAGTGCATCCATGGAGACCTCCTTACTTCAGTCTGTAGCTGTGGTCTTGTCGTGTAGGAGATTTCTGAGTTTTGAAGACCCAGTAGGTACTGGAGAACCATTTGCATTTGCTGAAGCACCACTGTAGGCGCGAGAGGGGGTTGGAAGGGCTGGCTTACCGCTGAAGGAGGACCAGACAGGGCCTAGTCATCAGTGGTATAAGGGGAAAAGTTATGGGGTTAGTCCCTACCCGCTGCCCTGCTCTGCCTTCTGCAGAGACTTCAGACTTCTTATGCCTCCTGCACAAGCGAAGCAGCCAGGTAAGTAGGAATAGGTTTCTTTGGTTCCTAACTTGAGATGATTTTTCTCCAAATTCCTTAGACTCACAGTCTATGTTGTTGATTTACGGAGGCCGTAGTGAAGGCCCGTATCCTGATGCCTCCTACCTTGAGACCTGGACAGAGGATTGCCCTGTGAAATTCAAACCTTAAGTCAGTAGGTATCAGCAGAGACAGGCATGGTGCCTTACAGATAAAGAATACAGATTGCCTCCCTATTCACGGAGGGGCCTGCAACCTTTATATAGCTCTACATACACCCCCTCCCGTGTGTGCAGATGCTTCTTGACTTACCATGGGGTTACCTCCCAATAAACGCATCATGAAGTCAAAAGGTTGTAATCTACCTGGATATACGTATTAGTCTGTTCTCACATTGCTATAAAGAAATACCTGAGACTGGATAATTTATGAAGAAAAGAGGTTTAGGCTGGGCGTGGTAGTTTACATCCTGTAATCCCAGCAGTCTGGGAGGCCGAGGGGAGCAGATCACCTGAGGTTAGGAGTTCGAGACCAGCCTGGCCAACATTATGAAACCCCATCTGTACTAAAAATACAAAAATTAGCCAGGCGTGGTGGTACGTGCCTGTAATCCCAGCTACTCAGGAGGCTGAGACACTAGAATCGCTTGAATCTGGGAGGCGGAGTTTGCGATTGCAGTGAGCCGAGATTGAATCACTGAACTCCAGCCTGGTCAACAGAGTGAGGCTCTGCCTCAAAAAAAAAAAAGAAAAAGAAAGAAAAGCGGTTCATGGTTCTTCAGTCTGTACAGGATACAGAGTGGCTTCTGCTTCTGTGGAGGCCTCAGGAAGCTTCCAATCATGGTGGAAAACAAAGGGGGTCCAGCTTCCTACATGGTAGAAGCAGCAGCAAGAGAGCTAAGGGGAAGTGCCAGACACTTTTAAGCAACTGGATCTCACAAGAACTCGCTCACTATCACAAGAACGAACAGCACCAAGGCGATGGTGCTAAACCATTCATGAAGATCCACCCCCATGCTGAATTCGGTCCCGCCAGGTCCCACCTCCAACAATAGGGATTACAATCCAACATGAGATTTGGTGGGGACACAGACCCAAACCATATCATGTATCATATTATATATGTATATGTAATATTGAAGGAGTTAAGATCACATGACCCCCAAACATGCCACTCCAGCATATTGACTTTTTTGAGTTAAGGACACTTGAAAACAGAGGCGCAAGAGGATCACTCTACCCTTCTTTCTGTTTCTTACAAGCAAGAGATGAAATTCCTGTGTAAAAGATGTCTCCCAGTACCAGAAGGAAAATGTCATGCTTATTATCAAGGACAGAAAGTTGAGGCTGAGGGAAATCTGTACAAACTCTGTCAAACCAATCCTCATCTTCCCTGTCCCTCTCTACTCTGTTAAGTACCCTAGTCCTGCCACATCTTCGCCCAGTTCTGTATATAAGTGTTCAACTCTAATGGCTTCTTCACTTTGTCATGAAGGTTCCTGTGCCACATAAAAGTTATATTCAACAAATATGTGTGCATTTCTCCTGTTGATCTATCTTATGTCAATTTAATTATCAGGCCCAGCCGAAAAACCCTAAGAGGGTAGAGGTGATATTTTGCCACCCTACAATATAATCCACATAACCACCTTATATATGTATATGTATATGTGTGTGTGTGTGTATAAAAAGAAATCATATTACATATATAATGCAATCTCTATATTCCTCATATATGTTTCTGTATATGTGTGTGTGCACATATAAACGTATATATGGTTAAAAGCTGGGTGGTTCAAAGTCCTACCTTCAGAATCAGAAAGATTTCAAACCCAGCTGCTTTACATCCTCTGGTGTGACCTTGAGATAATTTTGTATCTCTCTAGTTCTCCATTTCTTTGGATAAAATGGGGCTTATGATAGTGCCTCCCTCAAAGTTGTGAGGATTGAGTTCATCCCTGAGGCAAGTGTTGGTGGTGCCCACGTTCAAGGGTGGGAAGGCAAGGCACAGTCAGTGGCAGTGGGATCAAGACCCCATTAGCAGGCTGCCTGTCTGTGGAGGTGGCAGCATTGAATGTGTAAATCATGACTGCCTTCTCTTGGGTGATGTCCCCACTCTTCAAAGAACCTTCAGATTGTAACTTGGGTTCCACTGAAGCTTAGCTATAAGGAAAGTGTGGGCTTGTCTTGCAAGTTATACACTTCTCATTGTATATCCACACATTGACTTTTCTGTTAATTTATGACTCTCATGGCAAACTGCACCGTATAGAAGATCTGTCATCCCTGTGATGATGGAATCAGGATTTTGAGACTGGGAGTCAAGAGGTGGACCTGAGCTTGCCAGTATGCTGCCTCCCTTTGAGTCCTCTGGGAGATATTTCTTGGTGTCACCTTGTGCTGCTTTCTTCTGCTATAATAGTTTCATACTTAACATGAGCCAAAGAATAAACAGACTCAAAGACTAATGAAGCCTCCATTTAAAAGATAACTTTCTCTGTAGTAGCATAATTTATAATCCTTTGGGTATATACCCAGTAGTGGGATGGCTGGGTCATATGGTACATCTAGTTCTAGATCCTTGAGGAATCGCCATACTGTTTTCCATAATGGTTGAACTAGTTTACAATCCCACCAACAGTGTAAAAGTGTTCCTATTTCTCCACATCCTCTCCAACACCTATTGTTTCCTGATTTTTTAATGATTGCCATTCTAACTGGTGTGAGATGGTATCTCATTGTGGTTTTGATTTGCATTTCTCTGATGGCCAGTGATGATGAGCATTTTTTTCATGCACACGTATGTTTATTGCGGCACTATTCACAATAGCAAAGACTTGGAATCAACCGAAATGTTCATCAGTGACAGACTGGATTAAGAAAATGTGGCACATATACACCATGGAATACTATGCAGCCATAAAAAAGGATGAGTTTGCGTCCTTTGTAGAGACATGGATGCAGCTGGAAACCATCATTCTTAGCAAACTATCACAAGAAGAGAAAACCAAACACCGCATGTTCTCACTCATAGGTGGGAACTGAACAATGAGCTCACTTGGACTCGGGAAGGGGAACATCACACACTGGGGCCTATCATGGGGAGGGGGGAGGGGGGAGGGATTGCATTGGGGAGTTATACCTGATATAAATGATGAATTGATGGGTGCTGACGAGTTGATGGGTGCAGCACACCAACATGGCACATGTATACATATGTAACCTGCACGTTATGCACATGTACCCTAGAACTTAAAGTATAATAAAAAAAAAAAAAAAAAAATAACTTTCTCTTTTCTCTTAGGATACCTGGGATGAACTCCTAATTGGTAGTGTAGAAGTGAAAAAGATAATGGCATGCCCCAGGTAATGAGCCTTGCTAGACCCCAGGACTGTGGTGTGGCCCACCCATTGGTTCCTAACCATCACCTAACCCTTGGTTATTGCATGACAGGTGTATTTTGACCACAGTGGACCCAGACACTGGAGTCATAGACAGGAAGGAGCCACTGGACACCCTGAAGAGGTAGAATACCACCACGGCCAGTGTATTTTAAATATTATCTCCACCCCAGAACTACCTATGGGTTTAGGTGCTATGTCTGCTTTAGGGAAGATATGACCTTTCTCTCTGGAGCACCTTCCACTCTACCTTCTGACTGATTTGTGTCTATTGGTTAATGAGAGCACTGTTGCTTTCTCTCTTTTCCTGGATGGATCCTCTAGTGCCTTGGATAAACTCTTTTTTTTTTTTTTGAGAGGAATCTCATTCTTTCCCCCAGGCTGGAGTGCAGTGGTGTGGTCTTAGCTCACTGCAACCTCTGCTTTCTGAGTTCAAGTGATTCTCCAGCCTCAGCCTCCTGAGTAGCTGGGACGACAGGTGTGTGCCACCATACCTGGGTGATTTTTGTATTTTTAGTAGAGACAGGGTTTCACCATGTTGGCCAGGCTAGTCACAAACTCCTTGCTTCAGTGATTTGCCTGCCTCCCAACATTCTGGGATTACAGGCATGAGCCACCGTGCCCAGCTTTGATAAACTTTTAATTGTATAATACTACATTTTGAAATTTTAATGTCTCTCATATCAATTTTTAATAATATTTTTATATGCCTTTCCAAATTTAGGCCTCAAACACTTTATTTAATCATGTTTATTGCAACTCAGATTCCTCCATTAGAATCAATATCAAGGAATATGAGAATAATTGAAACTGTATAATGAAATATTAGAAAAAAATGAACGTAATGAATTGTCAGAGATTTCTTATTGAGGAGCTTTTTTAATGCTAAGGATTTCTCTTGTTTTGTTATTTAAAGAAGTTTAGCTGACTTTAGTTCCCAATGAAGATAGTAATTTAGGCTTAACATTCTTTGGAGCTATATTCTATTTTGTTTCTCTTTCCTCTGTTTTGTGGATTGTTTCCATGGGTTTAGCTTAGAGAAGAGGTTATTTCATGATGCTTTCAGATTTACAATTCTATTTTGTTTTTGGTTTTTAAGATGTAGTGATAATTATTTAAGATGCTGTGAAATTTATTATTTTTTTTAGACAGGACAATGGGAAAAGACTAACTTCTGCAGTAGTCCAGACCCACCTGACAACTGCATGTCTGTCTGAATTTTTGCTCACCAGTGAACCCCAGCTTTGGGCTTATAAACTGGGAGGGGGTTGAAAGCATGGTGCTTAAATGCACTAAACAGAAGATTTGTAGAGTTCAGGGCCATTCCATTTTGTGTTTTCAGGGGCATTTGTTTCAATGAGTTGTGAAGTCGGAGGTACTCATATAGACAAAGTATTTATTTTATACATACACATACGTTTTTTCTTTTTGGCCTTAAAATGAAGCCATGGAGAAATTGCATAGACTTTCAGGATACTTCTAGAAAAGCTAGAATTATTTGCAGTTTGACTAATTGTCCACAGACTTCTCTGTCAACATTTTAGAAAAGGTTTGCTGTGTATTTATAAATAAGTTGGAAGGCAAACTTGAGTTCTATTGAGAATATTTCGATTATTATTTCCTTTTTGTGTCTGATGATTGAATTTTTGCTTGTTTCAGCTACCGCCTGTGTGATCCTTCTGAGAGGGAATTATACAAGTTGTCTCCGCTTTTTGGGATCTATTATTCAGTGGAAAAAATTGGAAGCCTGAGAGTTGGTGACCCCGTGTATCGGATGGTGTAGTGACGGATCCACTAGGGTAATATGGTAAAGGGTCAACTTTGCTTCTGAATACACTGTCTTGGAGCCATTGCTGCATTTTCTTATGTTTTTTTATTTTATTTTATTTTATTTTTTATGTTATGCTGCTTTAATTCTTGAGAGAATAAGCAGTTTTGTATTCTGATCTTTGGAGTTGGAAAATGCCCTTAATTTCTGTTCCCTGCAGTAATCTGTGTACTCCTACCTCAGCCTTCTCCACCCCTATTTCCCATTTAATGGTAAAATGCTGATGGAAGAGGCTCAGCAGAAAGACAGGTGTATGTTCACAGCTTATTACAGATCATCATTAAGGAACAGGGAAATGAAGGTGACTGATTCTCAAGAGTTTTGTATTTATTTTTTCTGTCTCAGATAGAAGAGGAAATGTTTAAATTATTCAACATCAACTTGGGAAAATGTTTAAATTGGATGCTTTTCATCAAATGTATTTTTAAAGTATAATTGAAGTTTGAAAAAAAAATCAGTGCATCAAGGTGACTGGGTCCTGAATCATGAGTTAGAAAATAATGTTCTCACATTGATTTCATTGTGTCCAATACAGCCCTGACTCCTGGAGGCAAAAGCCTAACTCCCAAATTAAAGGAATGAGAAAGTTGGTCAGAAGACCTCAAGTTGGAGATTTTAAGCAAGTTCTCTCATAAAATCCATGACCCAGTTCTTAAGGTCACCTCATCTCCAAAACTCTTGACCATCCTTCTCTCTGTTTCTGGCCTGAGCTTCTCACGTGTGTTACTTGCCCTTGCAGTCCTGACATCTACAACCTGACCGTCCTTAAGGACAGAGTAACATAGTGGCTTAGAAGGTCTAGATCTAGCATTAGATAGACTTGGGTTGGTAATCCAAGCATCTTCCTAAGTTGAATGAGATATTTAACTTCTCAGTACCCTTATCTGCAAAGTGGGAATAATAGTACTTACCCAAACAACCAACAAAAGTTATCTTGAGTATTAATTCATATAAAGTTTCAGCATTGCAACACAAATAAAGTGCTCAGTAAATATTAGTTATGTTTTTTATTGCCATCATTCCATCATGATCCAGTCTTAGGTTCCATAATGGGTATAAACATGACACAGGCTTTTCCCTTGAGGTGGGCAAAAAGGAACTACACTTCTATTGACTACTGTTATGACTAGGTATTTGCATAACCATAACCATATTTCATCAGTTCTGAGATCCTATTCTAACATCTCTGATATCAGTCAGCTTCTTATAACATTCAGGGTGCCTTTTGAAAAATATCAGTGATGCATAAAATTATCAGTGATGCATAAAATAATGGTGCATTTTACAATTGGTATATCTCGCATTTGATGAAATACAATAAGTATTAATACTAGAGAGGAAACTGTGAAGCTCCTAAGTGCCTGGCATTTCTAAAAGCCCCATTTGGGGAGAGTGGACCCAAGCCTGAGCCATCTAGCTTGAGTGAAACTGATCCTGTGTCCTGCTGTTCCAGCCATGATTGACTGGACCTGGATCAATGTGTGAGCCAAGGGCTTTCACATGTTCTCTGCATCTGAGGGAGCCCAGTGGCTGTGAGATACCTTAACAACTGAGGGTTTTCCATGTCACTTGGTGACAAACTCATCCAACCAGATCCTGTTTTGCAGTGGATGGAGGCAACGAACATCTGTGGTTTACTCAGCCTCAATTTCCAATTGTCTCTGCTCCCCAGAAGGCCTTGTGTAATCTTTATCTGTGAGAGGATCTCTGTGAGATAGATATGATAATAGGCATTTTATGAATGAGAAACAAAGGCTCAGCTAGGTCAGCTGATGTACGGTCTGGGAGCTGATGTGAATTAGAGCTAATGGGCCATACTTTCTGCACAGCACTGCACCATATATTTATATGTGTAACCTCAATAAGTGACTGTTTTGTGGGAGTTTGAATTATTTATAAACAGTAGGATAAATAACCAAATAATCAGAGATTCTTATTATTTATTCAGGCTTCAGCAACCAGGAAGGATTGACTGAGATCTTAACAACAGCGGCAGCAATACCTCAGCAAATCCTTATTATCCAGCCTTCAACTATCTTTACCCTGGAAAACAATCTCGATTTTTGACTTTTCAAAGTTGTGTATGCTCCAGGTTAATGCAAGGAAAGTATTAGAGGTGGGAATATGAAGGTATGTGTATAAATTTTAGGTACTGAAGGCTTTAAAAATAATTAACATCATCAAAAATGCTATTTTGAATGTTATCATGGCTATTATGCTTTTACTTCCTGACTTTTTGATGAATAAAGCAAGTTTAATGAATCAACTAAAAAGCTGCAAAAATGTTTTTAAAATATGTTCCTTTTATTACCTATCAGGATTACCTGATGTGCAGGACACATGTTACCACACTCACAAATGCCTAATATTGGTCTTTACATGGCCATTGAGTCCTGTTGACTTTTCACTCATGTGCTCTAGCATTATGGAATCTGGGCTGTACTTGAGTATGGAAATTTTCTTATAGACTTAGTTTTAATATTCTATTACACCTTTATTAAGCCATATAAAAGTAATCTGTTTGTGTGTAACTGCCAGATACACCACCTGGAATTCCAAGTAAGATAAAGAAGAGGATGACATTTAAAAGAGGATGGAATTTTGAGAGTAGGATTGCAAGGAAGACAGCATGAACATATTTTTTTCAATGCAAATAATTTTTTTGTAACAAAAAAACGAACTACTTTGGTATGATCTTAAGCAAAAATGCTCACTGAAATAGTATATGGCTGAATTCACCTACTTACAATTTTATAGTTTCTTTGTAACTAATAAATGTGAATCTCAATCCTGCTTTATCTTTGGTATTTATGAGTCTTCTTCCTGGGCTTCTCTCTTTATATTAGAATTTGAGTCGCTGCAATTTATTTTTCCTTACCCTTTCTGATTGCCTCCAGAGACACAATCTGACTCCATAAACCTGGCTTCTGTCATTGGCAGGGGGCGAGGGCATTGTGAGCTGCAGGCACACAGGCGTCCTGTCTGTGGCAGGATGGCCAGTGTCTGCAAGGGGCCTTCCTAGTGGTCAGTGAGGAGTGGTTGTTCCCTCCTCCTCCATTTTCCTTTGCTGGGTTCTGGGACTGAAATTCACCACCATCCCCTGCACCCTGTGAGGTAAAAGTGGTAAGCGAGCTGTAGCCCTGGGTAAATTCTGGAAGTGATGAAATTGAAAAATCAGAACTTTAAAGTCAACCATTGAAATAGGGGAGCCATTTTTTCCTCTTAAATTTTCAAAGAGGAATTCAGGAGGGAAATAAACAGAAACACATATTTGGTGCCCCGGAGCTGCCTTTCCGAGGAGGATCAAGTGGTGCGTCCTGCTGAGCTGTGTCCTTTACAGACAGGGTGTGACCTGGGGTTGGAAGAGAAGAGAATAGAGCAGAAAAGCAGGACAGAAAAGTGTTCAGGCCAGTAAAGACAGAGCCTCCCTGAGCACGGAACTGCTCTGCAGTGAGTTGCCAGCTGGAGGAGAGTGTTGTTCTTTTCTCTTGGCGAACTCCCGCTTCTCTCATCCAAGGCGCCCTTGCCCTGCATGGACAATTCTGGCTGAGTCTTGAAATGTACATTCCTGGCTCAGGGGACCATGGCTGAGCTGGGAATGACACAGGCTCTCGACCAAACTTCGGTCTCCTCTGAGCCCTTTTCTTCATGAGGCCTTGACCGTGCCACCCTACTCTCTGCAGAGCCCAGTTTAGCAAGAATCCTGCTTAGTCAGTTTCCAGAGTATTCTCCCATCCTTGATATCACCCTTGATACCTGCTCAGATTCCTCATCTGTCACCCTCAGTGTGTAAGTCCTTGCTTAGTTCAGTAGAATCCCGTTAAGTGGGTTTATCAATAATCCTGTATACTTGATGTCTCCTCTTAGTGATTTTCCATTCACTGACCTCCAGGAACTTTGCTCTTTGGCTATAAACCCCCAGCAGTCTTTGCTGTAATACAGAGCTGAGCCTAATCTCTTTCCCCTATTGTGATGCCCCTGTTACAATAGCCGTGAATAGTCTTCCTTACCTTTTTAATAAGCGTTTGAGTAATTTTTTCCTTTGATAGCTTGGTACATCAAACAGGAGCCTGACTCCTAAACCATGCTGTTCGGGTATGCTGATATTGTTGACTGGAATATAACCTGATTTGGAAGTGACAAGTGACTGAGGTGAGTGCCTGCAGGACCAGGTGACATTCCCTCCCGCCAGAAGCAGCCTGGGGACCTTGTGCAGTGCTAAACTTCTGAGCCAAGGCCTTGCCAAAGCAGCTGCAGCTCGAGGCTCCCCGCCGGGAGCGTAGAAGGTGCTCTCAGATGCGCATTGCTGCTCTGAGCTGCCGCCAGGAGAACTCTGGCCTTGTCTCACTGGCGCAGATGGCCTGGTAGCATCCTCCTCCACAAGACCCTCACTCTTTGGAAGCTCCCTAGACCTTGGGCAGCCTGCGGGGAGGGCGGCCGCAGCAGAGAGCTGGACACTGCGCAGGCCAGGCAGGGCCGACCCGCTCTCTACTATTCCTAGGAGAGGCTGCTGCCCGCTATCTGATTTTTAATTTCAAAATCACGCTTTGTCCTGCAAATGTTGTATATTGTTTATTTTAGGTCAAATAACCCCATAAATACGTAAGTAAATAAACTGGTCACTTGCAGCGATCGTGGGGGAGGGCACAGCGCCCTGCAGCTGCAGGCGACAGAAGGTTGCAGAGGCCATGGGGCTCAGACCAAGTGGAAGCTGAGCCGCCACCTCCCACTCCCCGCGCCGCCCCCCAGAAGGACGCACTGCTCTGATTGGCCCGGAAGGGTTCGGGAGCTGCCCACCCTTTGGGCTCAGTGCCAAAGGCCGCACCTTCCCCCAGCGGCCCGGGACTACCAGCGCTCTCCGGCCTTGCCGCCGCTACCTCGCGGAGAAGCCAGCCATGGGCGCCGCCGGTTCCTCCGCGCTGACCCGCTTTGTCCTCCTCGCGCAGCCCCGGCCCGGGTGGCTCGGGGTCGCCGTGCTGGGACTGAGCGCAGTGGCGCTGGGGGCTGTCGCCTGGCGCCGCACATGGCCCACGCGGCGCCGGCGGCTGCTGCAGCAGGTGGGCACCGTGGCGCAGCTCTGGATCTACCCTGTGAAATCCTGCAAGGGGGTGCCAGTGAGCGAGGCTGAGTGCACGGCCATGGGGCTGCGCAGCGGCAACCTGCGGGACAGGTACGGCAGAGCTCGGGCGCGGGGCTGCGCTGATCCGGCTCGGGCAAGGGGCTGAGAAGGGAGGAGTGCAGGGAAGGTCTGCAGAGTCTGCTAACAGGTCCTTCCTCCTATTACAAAGAAACTGGGAGTTGGATGAGACAAGGCCAAAGAGTAAAAGGAACCCTCAGCCCTCAGCATCAGATCCCGGGGCTCTGGGACTCTGAGCGCATGGACCCGTTTTCCCGGGGTGGGCGGATTTCCACCTCCCACTGGCTCTTTGGCGTCATGTGCTCCTGCTGAGGTGTGGTATCGCTCCCAGGTGTCTGCCAGTGAGCAAACTTCTTAATCTCCGTTTAGTGGAGGCGGCTAGCTTAAAGAGATTGGTTCCCAGTAGCTTTATTTTGAGTGACTTTCTTGAGATCTTGGGGAAAGCTGAAACTGTGGAGTCCAGCCCTCCAAGAGCGCACCAAGGCGGGGCTCATAATAGTCATGACTGCAATTCAACGAATACCTTCAGGCGCGGTGGCTCACGCCTGTAATCCCAGCACTTTGGGAGGCTGAGGCAGGTGGATCACCTGAGGTCAGGAGTTCGAGACCAGCCTGACCAACATGGTGAAACCCCATCTCTACAAAGCTACAAAGGAAAAAAAAAAAAAAAAAAAATTAGCCGGGCGTTGTGGCGTGCACCTGTAATCCCAGCTACTCAGGAGGCTGAGGCAGAAAAATCGCTTGAACCCGGGAGGTAGAGGTTGCAGTGAGCCAAGATTATGCCACTGCACTCCAGCCTGGGCGACAGAGGGAGACTAAGTGAAGAAAAAAAAAAAAAAAAAAAAGTGAGGGGTGGCATTGCAGATGCTATTTTCCCCAATTCTCTCAAGCACTCTTGTGGATAAAGAAGCTGAGTTCAGAGCCACACAGCAGCGGAACCAGGACTCTTATTTTCTTTAGCACACTGGGGCTTTGTAAAGAGTGATCTTGTTAATGTTCTGTCTGGGTTCTGAGAGTTGCCTGGATTCCTGGGGTTCAGCGAAGGCTGCGCAACCCGGGAGCCGGCGGCTTTGTCCTCTTTAGGGTCTGGCTTCAGGCCAGCCCCGGGTCTCATTGTGAGGCTGCACTTGAAACTCCTTTCCAGAGAAGCCCTGGCAGCTCAGCAAGTAACACAGGACTCATGGGAGCTGTAACCTTTCTCCTACCAGCTCCCAAGACAGAGGGCAATTCATGACATAGTTGAAACGTCAGTGATGCATGCATCTTTGCTTCAGGAAGGAAACCAAGGATCCTAAATATTCCATGTTTTGGGCCAGGCGCGGTGGCTCAGGCCTGTAATCCCAGCACTTTGGGAGGCTGAGGTGGGCGGATCACGAGGTCGGGAGATCAAGACCATCCTGGCTAACACGGTGAAACGCCGTCTCTACTAAAAAATACAAAAAATTAGCCGGGCTTGGTGGCAGGCTCTTGTAGTCCCAGCTACTCGGGAGGCTGAAACAGGAGAATGGCGTGAATCTGGGAGGAGGAGCTTGCAGTGAGCCGAGATCGCACCACTGCACTCCAGCCTGGGTGACAGAAAGACTCCGTCTAAAAAAAAAAAAAAAAAAAAACAATCCATGTTTTGTATAGTAGGCTCTGAAAAGTGATAGAATTTACTGCATTAGTTTTTGTAGGCCCGAGAGGCAAAGGGCCCTGGAATTTTACTACGTAGATTCAAAAAGCAGTTTTTGAGCTCATATTACAATAGATGATAAGAAGAGCTGGCCTTTGTACCAGGCACTATGATAAATTCTTTATTTTCCTTCATCACACACTCCCAGAAAGTGTGATCAAGAGAAGCCAACATTGGCTTACAGTCCTAGGTGATAACCAACTAAACAGAGGTTGTGACACGTGCCAGTGTGCCAGCATAGAGGTCGCAGTGCTGGAAGCTGGCTGGGGCCATCAGGGACAACTTCAGAGAGGAAGTAACAGCTTGAGCTGAAAACTGGAAAATAATTCAGAACTTGCTGGGCAAGTAAGTTGGGAGAAGAACTTTCCAGAGAGAGAATAAGCTGGGCAAAGACACTCGGCTTGAGAGGATGGTGTATGCTGGGGAAAGGCTGGCATAGTCTGTGCTGGGTTGTGCAATCTTTAAGCTTCCCTGGGCCACATAGGAAGAAGAATTCTCTTGGGTCACACACAAAATACACTAACACTAACAATAGCTGATGAGCTAAAAAAAAAAAAAAAAAAAAAAAAAAATCTCATAATGTTTTAAGAAAGTTTATCAATTTGTGTTGGGCTTCATTCAAAGTTGTCTTGGGCCACATGTGGCCCATGGGCCATGGGTTGGACAAGCTTACTCTAAGGTATTTACCAAAAGGAACTGGGACATAAATAGGATGAATGTTCTTTGCAGCATTGAGTGTTGAACCTTCATTATGATGTTATTCACAGTAGTCAAAAGGTGGAAACAACTACGTGTCCAATTGATGGATGAGTGGATAAGCAAAATGTGGTATATACACACAATGGAATACTATTCAGCCATGAAAAGGAATGAAGTTCTGATACGTGCTACAACATGGATGGCCCTGGAAAACATAACGCTAATTGAAATAAGCTAGACACAAAAGGACAAATATTGCGTGATTCCGATTATATGAAATGTCTAGTAGATAAATTTATAGAGACAAAGTGGATTAGATGTTACTGGGGGCAGAGGGAAGGGAAAAATGAGGAGTTATTGCTTAACTGGTACAGAGTTTCTGTTTGGGGTGATGAAAAGGTTTTGCAAATAGTGCTGATGGTTGCACAATACTGTGAATGTACTTACTGCCACTGAATCTCATACTTCAAAATGGTTAAAATCACATTTAAAAAATTCCATTCTCTGTTGATGGACACTTGGGCTGTTACTACTTTTTTAGCATTTTGAATAAAGCTGCAATAAACATTGATACACAAATATCTGTTTGAGTTCCTGTTTTCAATTCTTTTGGGTCTGTACATAGGAGTATGCTAGGTATTTTATGTTTTATATCTACTTTACTGCATTTAAAAAAATGTATAAAAGACTGGCCTGTGTGAAGACCTCAGGAGGTAAGAATGGCTGGAGCAGCAGCTGGATCATGAAGGGCTGTGCATGCCCTTGCTTAGAAGTTGGTTTTATCCTGAAAGCAGGAACCGTGGAGGGATTTTGAATGAGGGGGTCTTAAAGTTAGATTTGCGTTTTAGAAAGATCTAAACTGCCATTACCAGGAAGAATATTAGGGAGAATATTCACCTGCTGGTCCCAAGGATTTGGGGCAGGGCAGGCCTCTGTCTGTGCAGAAATAAAGTCTGATAAAACAGCAGTTAGGGAAAGGGCTAATACTGAGCATATTTTTCTAGTGTAGCTGAACAGCTCAGCCATGATAACCTGCTGAAAGTGATGCAAGAAATATCTTGAACAACCTAAAGTACCGGCCATATTTTTTTCTTATGTCTGGAAATCTCAAAAGCACATGCTCACTTCTATAACTGCAATCATTTGATTAGCGTGTACTGAAAGGATTGAAATGCTAATATGTTTTGTTTCTTTGGTAGCTGAGAGATAACCTACAAAAACGTATTGTTCTTGTTCTGGAAATGGCTCTTTCTATTGCTCTTATTTCTCCATTTATCTTTTTTTCTAGGAAGTACCTGTAGACCAGGAATACTGGGCCAGAGAAAAAAAATACTGTTTAGTTTAGCAAATTGCAGAATGGACAGCACCGAATATTGGAACATTAAAAGTTTTTAAAGGTGGGGGGCTGGACTGGCAGAGTATAAGTGGCACTGCATGTTGCTTAGCTAAACTCCATGCTCTGTGAACAATATGAGCAACGGCCCTGCTATTTCCGCCGATGAGAGCCCATTGCCTACCGGATGCCAGGCACTGTGTTTCCTCCTGCCCTTAAAGTCTTTCTGTAAAATAGATTCTTGTCATCTGCTTGGAGCATGTTTAATGAAAGCGTTCAGGCTTTCTAGAGATTCAGATGAAAATATAATTAACATCTCCGTGCCATCAAAGAACTCAAACTGTTCTCTAGGTATGTTGGATGTTTGAGTGGTTATTAAACCCTTTGAAATTAAGTGACAGACTCAGTCCTGTGTGCTGATGTTTAGGACAGACAGACACACACTCTCAAACTCACACACACCAGGCTTATGGGGAAGAAGTCAAAGATGACAACAGTGTCTAATTGGAGCTCCTCCAGAGTCTGGCTTCCTGTCATAATGGTTCACATATATCCTGTGTTTTGAAAATGGCAGGTTTTGGCTTGTGATCAACCAGGAGGGAAACATGGTTACTGCTCGCCAGGAACCTCGCCTGGTCCTGATTTCCCTGACCTGTGATGGTGACACCCTGACTCTCAGTGCAGCCTACACAAAGGATCTACTACTGCCCATCAAAACGCCCACCACAAATGCAGTGCGCAAGTGCAGGTAAGGAAAGGGCAGGTCGTAGCCCTCGCATGAATGAATAGTCGTGCAATTTTGAGAAAGCGTAAACTCTAGAGGGAATCCTGAGAAACATATCAATAATGAACTGTTGATTGCGTGTGTACCATATGTAGAACCAAGTCTTCAACATTAGGAAGATCTAAAAGAAGGAGAAAGAAGGAAGCAGCTTCAGAAACTTGTGTTGTTGAGATGACAACAACACATTGAAAGTGCTATGTAGAAACCCATGAGAACAAAAGCATATTGACATGTCAGCAAGAGAAAAATAACAGCACCCAAAGATCAAGCACAAAAATAGGGTAGGAGTGGTGGGGGCGAGTGTCCTAGCAGAGGTGAGATTCGATCTATGCATTCTCATAGAACTTTTTCTACTTGGCTTGGAAAAACTGGGTACTTTCCAAATCTGAGTTAGGAAAGGAGTTGCAAATGGCTATGTGACCCATAAGATTTAGTTCTAATGAAAGAAAGTTCCAAAATAGAAAAGAACAGCTCTAGCTAGAAGAGTGATCCAGCCAGTGGCTGCTCAGCGGTCAGTGTCAGAATGAGGCTGGGGATGCAGCCCAGGAGGGTGTTCTGTACAGAAGCCCTTCCCTCAACATCAGAAGGGCTGCAGCGAAGCAATTCTTCTAGGAAAACTAGCTTTGCCTCTAAGAAGTCACGTCTAGAGTTGATTTCTTATCTCATTATGGCAAAATTAAATTTGGTCTAGTTATGTTCTTGTTATAGTTTCTGCATTTGGAATAAAAATGCACTGTGAATGTTACAGGTAGTTTATAACCTATCATAAAATAATAGTATCACCTCAAAAAATGTAGTTATCTGAAAAATGTCTAAAGACCCAGAAAAGTTCACAAAATGCAATACTGATATAATTTCTACATTTTAGTTTTAAACATGATAATATACTTTTATTGAAATTGGTGGCTTTTCAGATTAGAAAAGTGGTACATATTCATTGTTGAAAAATTGGGAAATACCGAAAAAAAAAGAAACAAAATCTGTGATAACTGTAATTAATATTGTGGCATATTTCTTTCTGTCTCTATGCCTGTTACTTAGAAAACAAATTGAAATAATACAAAACAATCCTTTCATATTGTTTATATACTTAAACTGATAATGTTGAGTATTTTTTCATATTGTTAAAAAATCTTTAAGGATATCATTTTTCATGTTGGCATAATATTTCATTGTGTGGGTATCTAATGCATTTTAACATGCCCCATGATTAAACATTTTGATTGTCTTCATTTTTTTCCAGATATTAAGAAGAATGTGATGAATATCTTGGCATAAATCTTTGTTTATATCATTTGTTGTTTTCTTAGGAAAAAATTCTAGCAGTGGTTTTGTTTGAAATAAGAATATGGATCCTGTAGGCTTTTGATACATCTTGCTAAATTGTTTGCAGAATGGTTTTACCAATTCCATTTTAACCATTATATTAAAAATATTTTGCCATTTTTATGAGCAAAAACGATAATTTCTTGTTACTTTAATTTGCATTTTGGCCTGAATGAGGTAAGATTTTAAATATTTATATTGCAATTTGTATTTCATGTTTATACATGTCCTGATTTGTGTTTATTTGTCATGGTTAGATATTTACCCATATTTTCTTACAGTTAATTTTTTGTTTAATTTTCAATTCATTTGAAATTGTGTTGAAACTTTTTTCACAGTCCCATATGGGCATTTGGTCCATGCCCAAAAGACTAAACAAGGGCATGCTTGGAAATTGCAAACTGAAAAGGCTTAGACATGCTACGGTAGTATACAGACTCTTCATCCAAAGATTCCAAGGATCTTCTGGACTCAGGTTTCTTTTGACAGCCCAACCTATTCTCTTATGAGGAAGTTGTAACCTCAGCCCACAGTTTCTTAAAGATTTCTGATGAGTTCTTGGAGCTCTGGGGTCACTTTCAGAAGGTCGTGATCACAGGCAGTATACCTGTTTTCATGGTTGAAGATGTTACTTGATTTTCTCACATGCCTTGCCTGCTACTAATAAGATACAGAGAATTAGGGACTTTTGCTGGGGATTATTCAGGCAAACAGCCTCAAACCTCAAACCATCTCAAGCCATGCCTACATTATCTTTGTCAAAGGGTCAAAGGTTATAGAAGCATTTGGAATTTTATTTTAATTCTTCACTTGCACTCTTTGGGACAGTGTACAGGTGGAGTGCTGGGGCCAAGATACAGCGGAGGCCAGTGAGAACTCAGGAGAAGCATGGGAGGAGCAGGAAGAAGGCAGAACAAATTCTACTCGCTGAAAGACCTCAAGTTCTGGGGGATTATGAACCTGAACCCCAGGATCTAGAAATAGAGGTTGCAATGGAAATCAGTGTCAGATTAACAGGGCAGATGTCTAAATGGCCCAAGATAGATGCAAATGTTTTGACTTTGTAAAAATAATTATTGCCAACTGAAGCCCTAAGGAGTCAAAGCAGCCTTCCTGTTTACATCCTCTGCTGTGCGCTCTCACACCCTCCTGTAAAAGCAACTAAGGGAAGCCCTGGGCTGCCGAATGGCAAGTTGAGACTGAAAGGGTACTTTGGTGGGCTGTAAGGGTTTGACTCTGGAGAAAGGAGGGTGACTTTTTTTTTTTTTTCTTAGGCACCAGCAAAGAGGCATCTAACAAGGCAATGACCTTCAAGGCTATCTCCATACCTAGATATTTGGTAATGCTGGCATTTCACAAGATGCTTCTGGAATCAGCATTTCAGACATTAAACTGCACACACACACAGACGCTAAGCCCCTCACATACACTCAGTTCTAGAACTGGTGAATTTGATTTTTGGGAAAAGTAAAAATCATTTGGAGCTAAACCCTGTGAATAAGAAAAGGATAGGACCATTTTTTTTTTTTTTTTGGTTAAAAAGTGAGGTTAGGCTTAAGAGTAGTAATAAGTAGATATGATTAATAATAGGTTAAAATGATTATTTCCCAAGGTGACTGCTCTGAAAGGTAATATCCATTTGGGTGTATAAATTTGGGTACATTTATTTTATTCATTTTATTTATTTTTCATCTTGATCCAGAAAAGAGTAACACAGACACTCCTGGTCTTTGTAAATGTTCTCATTACTTCATAGGCCTTGGGTGCATATTTCAGCCCTCTGATTCTCAGGAAGTTAATTAAGAATGGGTGGGGTGACAGTGTGCGAAAAGGTATCAAGTCATATACTACAGCAGTGCACTTTTCTACATGAGTGTTACACTTCAATAAAAAGTTTTTAAAAATTTATGAAACCTTTGAATACACTAATCTCACTGCTTAATGTAACCCAGACACTATTAGTAATGATTTCTCATTTTAGATATAAAGCAATAAAATAAAATTATATAAAAATATATAGGATACTATACTCAATATTATTTTACAATATAAAAATCAATTTGTACATTACTTTAGAGAATGGATGCTTTTGTTTGATTAAATGTTTGATTTGTGGAGTAACTATACAAAGATAGCTTGAAATAACTTGGTTGGAGGACCCTAGGTCATTACCGCCTACTGAGCACATCCCAGTCCTAAGAATTATTTGGGGGCTTCTTACAGATTGTTCCTAATCCTCACAACAAAGTTGTGCTCCTACCCCCATTTTATTGATGAAGAAACTGAGTCTCAGAATAATAAACTATCACCAAGGTCATGGAGCTGGTCATTTGTGGAAATGGAATGCCCAGCCAAGTAGATTTACTTGATCCACTAAGCTTTCTCAAACTTCCAGCATTTGCATAACACCACCATGACAGTAACCAAACCATAAACCACCTGTACTCTTATTTACTTAATGTTTTTCTTTAAATTGATTCAGCTTAAAAACTAATCTTAAACACATTTATTTAAAAAAGAAACTTTATATAGCTACCTATACAATTTGCCAGGTATATGGCTTTATATGGCTACCTATATAATTTGTATATATGGGTTTATATATAAATTTATGTGACTACCTATAAACCTTATATGGCTACCTGTATACAAATTTTGTATTGCTACCTATATAATTTGCCAGAAATTAACAAACACTCAATATGCTAAAACATTACTAACTTCTAGCTAGAAACTGTTGCCTACAGAGGTCTCTGGACCTAAGGTGTGTTCTTTCTTTGTTAAAAGAGGTGATTATCAGGGCCGGGCACGGTGGCTCAAGCCTGTAATCCCAGCACTTTGAGAGGCTGAGACAGGCGGATCACGAGGTCAGGAGATCAAGACCATCCTGGCTAACATGGTGAAATCCCGTCTCTACTAAAAAATACAAAAATCTAGCCGGGCGAGGTGGCGGATGCCTTTAGTCCCAGCTACTTGGGAGGCTGAGGCAGGAGAATGGCCTAAACCCGGGAGGCGGAGCTTGCAGTGAGCTGAGATCCCGCCACTGCACTCCAGCCTGGGTGACAGAGCGAGACTCGGTCTCAAAAAAAAAAAAAAAAAAAAAAAAGAGGTGATTATCAAGTGTTGCTAAAAGGTAAAGATTTATTACCACTAAACTGAAATTTCTCTCTGTGCAATTCACTGTTATTTAATGCTATACCCAGGTGCCATCTACAGTTATCTTGAATGCCAGCAGTGGTAATGGTCCTGCACTTTGTGAAACGCTGGCCTACACCATAGCATTTATTTTCCTCTATAGCTGTGAAATTCATATAATGCCGAACAGCCCTGCACATGGCTATGTGCTGGAGAGTAGGAACTTCAAATCCTACAAAGTTGTAACTTACAATCAAATCTAGTAGATTACTATTGTTATTGTAAAATAAATAGACTATTACTGTTAATGTTTGTTATATATAAAGTTATTATCTGTAATGTTTTAGACTTTATAGAACATTTTCATATTGTTGCTGTTACTATACTGGCAAAGTATAGCCAGGCCTGTGAATAAAGATTTCTGGTCGCTATTCAGCTGGGTGAACTAGATTTTGCAGTAATTCTAAGTTTACTTTATACTGATACATTAGTTTTCTTCTGGAGAACTCAGTACATTTTCAAATATATGATTTGATTTCATCCTCCCTGCATTCCTTCCAGGTAGGGAGACACAGTTGTACAAAACTTGATTTTTAAAATGGGGAAAGCAAAGCTTAAAGGGGTGCTTTCACTTTCATTGGGCTGACGCAGGTTTGGAGTCAGGGCCAGGACTAAAATTATATCTTCTGGTAATTAAGATATGACAGTAATGTTACAGCTAGAAGCAGCTTTTCTGATATAACTGGCACATATTAGGGTGCATGGATTTTCAAAGCCATGTCTGCCCTTTGTTCCTGCCACCCCTGCAGAGTGCATGGCCTGGAGATTGAGGGCAGAGACTGTGGTGAGGCCGCCGCCCAGTGGATAACCAGTTTCCTGAAGTCACAGTCCTACCGCCTGGTGCACTTCGAGCCTCACATGCGACCGAGACATCCTCACCAAATAGCAGACTTGTTCCGACCCAAGGACCAGGTGAGAGGTTCTGCTGCCCCTATTGGTAGAAAGCAGTCACCCCCAGCCCAGGGGGCTCAGATGGCATCTCTGATGACCTCGGCTCTCTTGTTTTCGGGGCAGCCCTCTGGTAGCTTAGATCACAAGCAGTAGGCATGTGATCTAAGGAAGCGTCATTTGTTTCTTCATTTGGGGGACTCTTGAATTTTTGCCCTTGAGCGTCTACCTTCCTATTTATGTAAGCATTCTGATGCCAGTAGGGTTTCAAAACTGTCCTGCACCAGTGTCTTTTTTTCATTCCATTCTGTAATTGCACATGGAGTCCAGAATTTTTAGTTTGCAGTTGTATGTCAGATTCCAGCTATGCAAGTTGGCATGGGTATGGAGATACACAGACTCAAATGATCAGCCTTAATGGCATAAAGCTCTAAGGATTCATCATAAAAGCAGGGTTGGTGCACCATATACTGCTTTTACCATGCACATAAAGAAGAAATGATGCTGTAGTCCTTGCCACTAAGGAGGCTGACGTGGAGGATTGATTGAGCCCAGAGAGTTGAGGCTGCAGTGACCTGTGGTGGTGCCATTGCATTACAGCCCGGGCGACAAGGAGACCCTGTCTCAAAATATATAAATAAATAAACAAGCAAATGCATAAATTATCATCAACATAAATATTAATTTGTAAGTTGCATAAAAATAAGTATTCCTGGAATTAGTGAGCATTTAAATCAAACATAATGAGGTCATCAAACTCAACCAACTTACTAAACATTTGAGAAATTGGAGGCTTAGAAAGGTGCAGTGATGTCCCCAAGGGCACATGCCTTGTGGCAGCTTAGGATTGATTCTGAGTCCTTGTTCCCTTCATTCCACCATGCAGTTTCTGCTGTCTGCAAGGCTATTTAAAGCTTCTGAGTCACTATGACTTCTATTAAAAGAACAAGAGAACTACTTTGAAAGATTGTATGTGGGGTGGGGTGGAGCACGGAGGGTATGTCTAGGAGCTAGGCACACCTAGCCACTGAAAAGTTGGTGTGCCACGTGTTATAACAATGTGTATTTCCTTATCAGATTGCTTACTCAGACACTAGCCCATTCATGATCCTTTCTGAGGCGTCGCTGGCAGATCTCAACTCCAGGCTAGAGAAGAAAGTTAAAGCAACCAACTTCAGGCCCAATATTGTAATTTCAGGATGCGATGTCTATGCAGAGGTAACGCTATGCCCCTTTGCATCTTTCCTTGGATTTGACTTCTTTTTTAAGGTATGAAAGTCTTTGACATTGGATTAGATTATTCTGAAGGGTGCATTATTTATCAACTCTGTAATACATAATAATTTGATTTTTAGATTTATTCAGCACCTAATAAGTGCAGACTTCTGTGTGGAGAATACAAATATTGATGGGTCAGAGACTGTCATCAAGGAAGCAGTTCAGTATCTGTGGCTTCTAAGGAGAATTCTGAGTTGACAGGTTCGTTGTTGAGTCAAATTTTCTTGCACAGACTACATGATCTGTGTGGGCCGTGGAACAAAGAAAGTGTGTGCTCCTGTCTTGTCAAAGGATAGTCTTCCTGTTTAGTAGATGGCTCTCTTGGAGAAGACAGGCATTTACTGCAAGGCTGCTGGGTGAGGGTTGGGAGAGGTTGTTGCCCCTGAGCTTGATGGCACTGCCCTAAAACACCTGCAGTGCCACCTTCCATCTGCCCTCAGATGTCTGCGTGGTGACTTAGCTTGAATAGCCCTGAGGCTTGGTTTCCGGGATTCCACAGGATTGTGGCAGCAAATTTACTTTGTAATAAATAGCCTTTGGCTATTTAACCTGATTCTCTCCCTGGGCTTCCATGAAGGCAGAGGTTGGTGGCCTAGAGGCTTGGTGAGTGGCCACCAGCCGTGGATACTCAACAGAAGCCCTGACCCCCAGCTAGGAATTCAGGAGCTCTGGTTGTGCCTCATGTTTATGTTGAGAAGGGAGAGGTAAAAGGGACAATATAGTGGTTTTGACATCTGCCCATTTTCTCCATAACAGGGAAAAATGGAGTCAAAGCAATTGAGTTTTAACCTTTTATACTCAGAGGAACCAATTCTGTTCTTCACTTTTGCTGTACGGAGGCAAAGCTGTGCTGAAAGAGAAATAATATAAGAATTTGGTTCCCACATTCAAACAAGAGGATGTGAGGGCTGGTTTCAGCTTCTGTGCTGGCTTCTGCATGACTTTGAGCAGCACTGCTATGTCCCATTTACCTTGCCTGAACGATGAGATGATCATATTTCTGCCTAGGGTTACCTTAAAGGTCTGTTGAAGGATCAATTTGGATAATGTAATTTATGAGGTGTATAAATGCAAAATCAATCGATGGAGGATAATAAAAGTACTCCCAAATCCACCGCTAATGCTTTATATAAAATACTCTTGGCTCCCACCTTCCAAGGGTAACGTTTCTAAAGATGGCAGAGAACTTCCTAGTGTGAGGCAGGTGGACTGTGTGCATGTCCCCCACGGTCCTGGGTTGGGCGTCTCTCAGTGCTTCTTTGTGACAAGGGAGCTCTGCCTGTCCTGCTCCTGTGCACAATGGGCCAGCCTGACTCAGACAACAGGAAAATAATCACTGTTTGGTTGCCTTTGACCATGTCCTTGATATTCATCTTCCACTAGCTATGGCTAAGAGAGTCATTTTTCTTTTTTTTTTTTCTTTTTTTGAGACGGAGTCTTGCTCTGTCGCCCAGGCTGGAGTGCAGTGGCTGGATCTCAGATCACTGCAACCTCCGTCTCCTGGGTTCACGCCATTCTCCTGCCTCAGCCTCCCGAGTAGCTGGGACTACAGGCACCGGCCACCTCTCCTGGCTAATTTTTTTTGTATTTTTAGTAGAGACGGGGTTTCATCGTGTTAGCCAGGATGGTCTCGGTCTCCTGACTCGTGATCCGCCCGTCTCGGCCTCCCAAAGTGCTGGGATTACAGGCTTGAGCCACCGCGCCCGGCCGAGAGTCATTTTTCCTGAGAACATTCCTTCTCGGGAAAAGAGAAATGAGTGAGGAGGGTTTTGAATAAACACTTGTGTTTCACTTAAGTATGTTGTCTCTTCTATGCCTCACAGAGCCCAGCAGGGTAAAGCTATCACTCCTATCTTACAGGAGAGAAGAGAGAGGCTTGGGGAGGTGAGGTGGTCTGCCCTAGGCTATACCACGGCAAGGAGGGGCTGGGTTTTGAACCCCAATTGTACAAGGCCAGAGGAACCCTGAGAATTCTAGGGCATATCTGTGGGGCTGGGACAGCGGGATTCCACTCCGCCTGCTTCAGCAAGTGACCACACAAGCCTGAACAGGTCACCGAACCTGCCAAAGCCTCTGCTTCTTGCAGTTGTAAAACATGGGCAATTCCAATGACTCCCTCGCCTGATGGGAGCTGTGAGAATCAAGGTCGATGACAATTTGTGGAAAAGTTCTAGGACATTAAGTACCACAGAAAGGTAAGGAAGAGTTTCATTCCTGGGAGTTTGGCTCAGACCCCAGCTTTCTCCCTGTGATCGGCTTTAAGCTTTCTTTCCCCTGGTGTGATCCGTGCACCAAGGGTCATGCTGAAGCCATTTCCACTCCAAAATTCTGTGACAATAAGATTCGGATGAGAGGAGAGGAGGAGATGGCCTAGAGTAGAACTTCAGATCTCAGAGATTTCTTTCAATTGAATCTTACTTTAAAAACCCATCTCTCTCTCTCTTTCTCTGAGTGTTTCTTAATTGAGAACATTCTGTATGTGAAGTTGGGCGGTAACACAATGGTGGCTGAGCCGGCCTTGTTTCTAATAATTCACCCATCATCTAGTGGGTTGCTGCCCCTGTGTGGTGTGCGTTGTGAATAGACACGTGAGAACAAGGGTTGAAGAAATGCACTTGCTTCTCCTGAGGAGCTCAGGGTGGTCAGATAGTGAACAAGCAGTCACAGTCCAGTAAGACATGGCCAGGAGGGTGGCGAGCAGCCAGACGTGGGGACGTGACTAACACCTGCATTGTGGGGTTAGCTGAAGCGTGGGACACCCAGGGCTCTGGTCTCAGAACCTTTCTCATTTGTCTGCACTCACTTTTCTGATTCCTTCCTTCCTTCCTTCCTTCCTTCCTTCCTTCCTTCCTTCCTTCCTTCCTTCCTTCCTTCCTTCCTTCTTTTCTTTTCTTTTCTTTTCATCTGTTTTCAAAACCTTGTCTGCCCTGAGGACTCCTAACTATATCCTTCTGCCAGAGCTTTCCACTGCTTCTCCATAGCTCCATGTGGATGTCTAATCCAATGTCAGGATGTCTGAAATTGAGGGTCAGGTTTCCACCCTAAAGCCTGCTGTGCCCAGTCTCGCCCATCTCAGCACATAGCAGCCCTGACTTCCGCTGGCTCAGGCCCCAAACTGTGAACCACCCTTTGTTCTTCTCTTTGTCTCATATCCCAAGTTCCTACAGTTGACAAATCTTTATGGCTGGGCCCTCCTCCCCACTCCCCTCCCTGCCTGGATGTAGTCACCAGTGGTGCTGGTTTCACTGGCCTTCCTTCCCTACTCTTGACCTAGCCCTGCCACCATCCATGGGCTGTTCTCAGCACATCTGTCAAAGTAATCCTGTTGATGTAAGTAACATCATGTGATTCTTCTGCTCAAAGCCCTCTCACAGTTCTCCACCTTCCTTCAAGTAAAAGATGGGATCCTTATGGATGGCCTTGAAGGCCCAACATGACACCCTGCCAGCTCCCAGCCCCTTCTCCTCTCACTCCCCTCTGCTGTCTCATTCTGCCCCAGCCATACTGGCCTTTTCTCTGTGTCCTGGCTGGGTCCTCTGCCTGGCATACCTTCCCTCACAGGCCTCATGGCTCACTCCAGTGCCTCTTTCAGTTCCCTGCTGCGGGCTTCACTGACCCCACTCATCCAGCCCCCCACAGCACACACCCCACCTAACAAGCCATGTGTACTCAGGTATTAGTGTATTGTCTGTTTCCCCTATGCAAGCTCCTTATCTCCAGCCCCTAGGAGAGCCCCTGGCACATAATAGGTGTGTACTACTTATCTGTTAAATGAATGACCAGATAAGTATTGTCCAGGAGAAGGGGGAGCACTGAGGGAGGGGTGCATACACAAGGCTATGAAGATGTGAGAGAATGGTCATCTTGCAGCGCTGGGGCTCAGGAGAGGAGGGGAGCTGAGAGCACAGGTACTTGGTGTCAGGTTTTGGGGAGTCTGGGAAGAATTTTTAGCCAGAGAGTGACTGAATCTGATTTGCATGGTACATATTTGCCTCTGCCAGGAGCCTGGAGAAGGATTAGAGCAGGTGGGGCCAGGGTGCAGCTGAGAGAGCAGGCTAGCATGGAGGAAGGCTGAGGACCTGCACGGAAGTTTCTGGAAAGCAGACCCACTTCGCATCTCAGAACCTACCTTCTCAGCAACTGTGGCTTTTCTCTGCCTCCCTTCATCATCGGCACTCCCCACACTCATTTCTTACACCTCATTTCTCCCCAGAGCCACAGTAGAGACATCCACCCCACCTGCCACAGTCAGTGACTTTTTCAGTCACTGCCACCCCGCCCTGAGGACCCATTGGCACTACTTACTGAAACGTTTCTCCTTTGACTGCACTGCCCTTACTTCTCTGCTGTTTGTCCTCATTCCTTACTTCCAGAAGTTCTGGCCTTGACCCTTTTCTCTCCCCTCCTTGGTGATCACACTGTCTCCTGCAGCATCACCCTCTGTCACCTGATGTAGGTCCCTTAAATGTCCACCGGGACCCCCTCTGGAGTGCTGTGTCACAGTTCCAACTCTTTGTTGTTTGACAGAGAAACTCAGCCTTAGGTGCTCACACACCAGCCTCTACACCCTCACTCCACCTCCCCAAACTCATTCTTTCTTTCTTTTTTGAAACAGAGTCTTGCTCTGTCACCTAGGCCGGCGTGCAGTGGCGTGATCTCAGCTCACTGCAACCTCTGCCTCCTGGGTTCAAGCGATTCTCCTGCCTCAGCCTCCTAAGTAGCTGGGATTACAGGCACGTGCCACCACGCCTGGCTAATTTTTGTATTTTTAGTATAGAAGGAATTTTGCCATGTTGATCAAGCTGGTCTCGAACTCCTGACCTCAGGTGATCCACCTGCCTTGGCCTCCCAAAGTGCTGGGATTACAGGCATGAGCCACTGTGCCTGGTCCCCAAACTCCTTCTGTTGACTTCACTGTTTCTATCCAGGCAGCTCGTTGTTTTCTTTCACCCAGTCTGGGAGGGTGACAGTCAGCCCTGGCTCCTCCCTCTGCTGTGTTCCTCCCAGCCCCAGCCACATCAGCTCCCCTTTCTGTTCTCAGCCACCAGCCAGATCTAACGTTTGTTACTTTAAGTTTGGACCACTAAGTGCTCCCTCCTGAATGTTGCCACAGCCAAGCCTCCCAGAGCTGATCAGCGTGATCTCTCCCTCTCTAAAAGTTTGTGACAAAACATCAGTGTTGCTGCCTTGCTCAGAAGCCTTTAGTGGCTCTCCATGTCACAAAGGTCCACGCTTCCCACTCAATCATTACATTCCTCTGTAACCTTGCCACAGTCCGCTTTTCCAGCCTTTATTACCAACTGTATTAGTTCATTTTCATACTGCTATGAAGAAATACCCGAGACTGGGTAATTTATAAAGATAGAGAGGCTTAATGGACTCACAGTTCCACATGGCTGGGGAGGCCTCACAATCATGGCAAAAGGCAGAGGAGAAGCAAAGGCATGTCTCACATGGTGGCAGGCGAGAGAATGCGTGCAGGGGAACTGCCCTTTATAAAACCATCAGATCTTGTGAGATTTATTCACTATCACAAGAAAAGCACTGGAAAGACCCGCCCCCATGATTCAGTTATCTCCCACTGGATCCCTCCCATGACATATGGAGGTTATGGGAGCTACAATTCAAGATGAGATTTGGATGGGGACACAGCCAAATCATATCGCCAATGAAAGCTCCAAACTGCAAACCGGTGTCTCCTGGTCACTGAGAATCTTACTCCCTTCCCTACTTAAAACTCTTGACATTCTCTGAAAGCCTGGATTAAAAGCCCTCTCCCCTGGGAAGCCTGCTGTGATTGCAGGACCTCAAAGAGCTCCCTCCCGTCTCTGAAGCTGTGGTGTGCTCTGAGCCTCTCCCATACCATGCTTGTCCTGTTTGAACTGGTCACCTCCAGGTGCTGTAGGAAGACTTTCCTGGGCTCATCAGTGCTTATGACTCAATCCTCAATGGTTTTTACTGGACATAGAAGGGGCTCTGGAAATATTTCTTTAATTAATAAGAACTTAATTTCCTAAGTGGAACCCTTATTTTTCTCCTTTTACACTCTGTTTATGTGTTTTTTTGTTACCACAGTGCCTCCTTGTGGAGAAATGTTCGCAGGAGAGGCTGTGGCTGTGCTCATCCACTGTGCCCAGTTTTCTGGACTGTTGAAAATATGCACTTGAGACCCATTTTATGATTTATGACAGAACAAAACCTCTGTGTCATATATATCAAGAATAACACACACTATTGAAGTTAAGATTCTGAGCTTGAAACTCTGTCCCTCAGCTCATGATCAACCAAGGACAAGGCAGTTTGCTTTCTAACTCCAGGTCTTTGCCTTTCGCCCTTGTGTGGCGGGCAATTCTCTCCAAGGGCAAGAAGGTCAGGACTATAATCAAATGAACTTTGCCTCCTCAGCGCCCTTCCTTCTTATTGCTGTCCCCTCTGCCTGGAGTCCCCTTACCCTTCTTTTGTGCCTCTCAAACTCTTTGCCCTTTTAGACTCAGCACTTACCTTACCTATTCCATAAAACTTCCTCTAACCAGACCAGCCCAGAGAGCTGTGCCTCTAAATCCCGAGTAAGTATTGCCTGCACAGTGAAACCAACACACAACATGCTGCCTTGGAGTGCTTTTTGTGAATATTTCTGGTATTTAAAAATAGAATATTGATCTTTAGAATTCCATGTATGGATGGCCTATCTCGGCTGCTAGATTGGAGGGCCTTGGTCCACTAATGCGGTTTGTCGTGGAAAGTAGGCTCCGCTGACCCAGCCCACAGGCAATGCCTGCAGAGCTCCCCTGGCTTCCGTACTTCGTAAATGCTCCAGCAAAAATCAAAGAGGAATGAGGCTGCTGGTCCTGCTCCTGATGTGTCCGTATCTGGCCGGGGAGACATGCACATACTCAATGACTTCAGGCTCTTGATCCATGTAACTTCAGGCAGGCATGAAGGGATCTGATACAATCTGAAGTAATGAGTAATGTCCCCTTCTGTCCCCCTCCCCACTTTCACTCACCCCATCCACTTTGTGCACCCCAACCCCCACCAGGAGTCAAATGGGATCATCAGGGAGCCTCCCTGAGCGAGGCGAGTTCCCATGACAGTTACAAGTGAGAGGAGAGAGAAATCTCATCTCAGGGGAATGAACTGGCATATGAAAGCCAGAGAGAGGGAACGCGAAGGTGTGTGGGTATTGCTTGGCAGAGCAGGGCTGGAGGAGAACAGAAGGCCGCCATCGCTGATGTGGGTGACATCATTAGGTGCGGGCGCTCCTGGGAAGTCTCTACACACGTGTCAGGGGCAGGGCCTGGAGGTGCTCATGGGAGTTTGTGCTTTGTTCCCTAGGATTCTTGGGATGAGCTTCTTATTGGTGATGTGGAACTGAAAAGGTTGATGGCTTGTTCCAGGTAAGGCGCTTTCCTGTCCCTGTGGGGTGGGGGTGGGGAAAAGGCCACTCTGCTCTGTCCCCCTTATGATGCTCTGTGTGTGTCTCCAGATGCATTTTAACCACAGTGGACCCAGACACCGGCGTCATGAGCAGGAAGGAGCCGCTGGAAACACTGAAGAGGTAGGACTGGGCAGACGGGGCTCATCCTCGGGTTTAGGTGCCTGGAACAGAAGCAATATTTGTTGCTTAATGTTTATAAGAGGAAGCAGTGAAAACACCACACACATAGTCTGGAAGCTCAAGGGGGTCCCATCAAAGAGATAATTTGGGAAACATTCCCTGGTGTTTTGAGCACCAACATGTCTGCTTAAGTAAATACTGTTATCTTTCATTTAGAAATCATAATTCAAATAAATCAATGTTTAAAAATTGCTTATGTATTTTGACAAATTTTATTATGGGCTGAGGATTAGATGATACCAAAAAATGTACTAGGTGTCCTGGTGGCATTGTGGTTATATTAGAAATGTCAGTATATTTTAGAGACGCTGCTTGAAGTATGTGTGTAGGAGTGAAGTGATGTGACATCTGGAACTTGCCATATACTATATATTATTTTAGCAAAAAGAAAAAAAGGATAGATGAGTACATTTTAAAAATGTGTCACAATCTTCATAAATAGAATCTGAGTGATAATTATGGGGAGAATGGCACTATTCTACTTTTATGTTTACTTTAAAATTTCTTAAGGATAAATTTTAAGTGAAAGACACAGTACCAAGAATCATTTTAAATTGCATATATAGTCAAGATGCCATGTTGATTTTACAAAGTTGATTATAAAATAGCACTATTTACTTTTTATTTTTATTTGATTTTACTTTTTAAAAAACATAAATGCACATGAGCAGATAAAAGGCTGAAAGGAGATGAAGCAAAATGGAGATGCTGTTTTGGTTCAGTGATAGAATTATGGAAAAGGGTTATTCTTACATGTAGTCTCTAAACTTTCTATAATTACTCTGCATTACTTTTGTGAAAACAACAATAACAGTTTAGTATCCAAGCACTTCAGTGCTGTTATCTGCCAAATTTGGGACCCAGGAAATTGCAGAAACTGAAAATGAACTAAGGGTGCTTCTCTTCATTGGTTCCTTTGACATTGAATACTGAGTCACAGGCCAGGTGTCAGGCCTCATCTCTGCAGTCCCTGAGAGCCTTCCTTGGCTTTGGTCCTGACTTGGCATCTCCAGGTATAACTTGTAGAAGGGAGGGCCCTGGGAACCTTGAAGAAGGAATGCAGTTGAGATGTGACTATCTTGTATGAAAACCATCGTGAACGAGCGCGTGACAGAGCTTGCACTGGCCTTTGTGGAGCGGGACTCATTCCCTATAACGTGAGGCTCCCTGCCTCCCTTTCCTTCCACCTTTCACCAACCTCATGGCCTTTTCGGGGGCCAACGATTCAGTCTTCTTTGATCAGCCCCAATCCCTCCCTGACAATTCTACTGTCCCAGATCTGACCCCCTCTCTGGGCAAGCTGAAGCCCTGGGCTGGAGGGCTGTCATCCCTGCTGTCACCTCACTCCTGAGCATGAGGCTGTGGCCTGACTTCTCTGGCCAGCACCTGTCATCCTATAGGAGATGAGTCCCAGGGTGTGGTCCAGGCTGCAGCAAGGTTAGCAGGTGGCCTTGAGGGCCTAAGCCACCTGGCAGGGAGACAGCGGTCAGCAGGGAATTTAAACAAGGTGGGTGGAGGGAGTTACGGAGAAGGGGGTTTGTGGGACTCAAGGAATCTTTGAGGTGGATAGCAAGTGGCTGGTCTCTACCTCTCCAACAGCATTGGGTGTGATTTGCAGCAACTTTCAAAGAGGAGGGCTACAGACCAGCCTGAGAGAATACAGTGGATTGATGAATAGATACATATGTGATAAAGAAAATATAGTCAAGGCCAGGCACGATGGCTCATGCCTGTAATCCCAGCACTTTGGGAGGCTGAGGCTGATGGATCACTTGAGGTCAGGAGTTCGAGACCTGGGCAACATAGTGAAATCCTATCTCTACTAAAAATACAAAACTTAGCTGGGCATGGTGGCGGTCACTTGTAGTTGCAGCTACTCGGGAGGCTGAGGCAGGAGAATCATTTGAACCCGAGAGCTGGAGGTTGTAGTGAGCTGAGACTGTGCCACTGCACTCCAGTTTGGATGACAGATATATATAGTCAAGTGTTTTATATATATATATATATAGTCAAGAATATATATAGTCAAGTGTTAAGCTCAGAATTCAAGCAGCGAGTAAATGGATATTTGCTGTAAAATTATTTTACCAATTGCCTATTTGAGAATTTTCATAGTAAAATTTTGGGGGAAATGTCACTATGTGTGACAGAACATTGATGAGAGGAGCAGGGTTATAGCTATTCTTTGAAATGTGTACATTCACCATCAGAACAAACCAGAACTCAGTCTTCCTGTTTTCCATGGCCACAGAGGAGCTACTAGGGGCAGAAAGCAGGGAGGGCCAGAGGGAAGATCCTGGGCTGGGAGGCAGGAGACCTGGATCTGCAGCACACCAACTGCTGTGCTCCCGCCCCCACCCCCACTCAGGCCCTGAGTGTTCTTCCCTATAAAATAAGGGAGGCAAGACAGAAATAGATGGTTCTGTGTAGATCAGCCAAGTGGTTTGGGGAATTGGCTGTCATCCTTTTTTGTCCATCTTGTTCTCTCTCTCCCCCGAGTTGCTCGGTGTGGGGCATCCTTCCCTCTGGATTTAGAAGGTTTATGCTCTTGCAGAAACGGCCTCTGCAAAGCACTTCACGTGTTTGGGCTCGTTCTCTGCATCTTCAGGGCCCCCCTTCCTCCACTGGGAGCCTGTGTTTATAGAAGGAGGATAATTGACCCTAAACACAGAGTTAGGGTGGGAAGGCGGGGAGCGTAAGGAGCCAGCACACCCCCCTGATCTTCTGCAGGCTTTGTGCAGCCCAACAATCCAGGCCTAATTGCTTCTAATACCCCAGGAGACAGTGCGGCCAGCCTAGGTGTCTTCTCCTATCTCTTACTGAGATTTAAATTGCCATGGATGTTTAATTTATGTTCTTCCCAAGACAGGTGGTCATAAATCGGGAAGAGAAAGGCCTGGCCGCATTGCATAAATCATGGGAAGGGAAGCAAACAGTGGCGTCCACAGCCTCTCCGCTGTTGGGCAGGTTGCTCAGAGCCACACGGCTTTCTGCCTCTGGGCACTCACGGTGCCCATGGCTGGGGTTGCTTCTGGAATGCAAGCGCTCAGCTGGGAGACCTCTCTGCCTGCCCAGCCCTGCCTCCTGATGTTAGTCACCCACAGGCAGAGCCCGGGGTGGTGCAGCAGTGCGAGAAAAAGAAATACAGAGGCATAGGGGAGCCTTTGTCTGTAAAATACTCACAGTGGGAGGCACAGTGGAGGCCTGTCTGCTAACAGGAAAATAGGAAAATGGAATTTTTCTTTTCTTTCTTAAGGGAAAGTGACGTACACACTAATCCCCATGGTTGAAGGAATGGCTGGAGTCTGCCATTGTTTCTTCCATGACATCTTGCCCCTAATGGAAAGAATATAGCACAATTACTGCATGGGCACTCAAAAAAAAAAAAAAAAAAAAAAAAAATGTTTTGCTGGATGCATGAATACTGTGATTGCAATGACATTTGCCAGCAGCCACTTGTGTCAGGCTGGGCTCCGCTGAGCAAAACACAGAAGATATAGCAGTGGTGACTCCAAGGGAGGAGACAGACCCTCCACCTGTCTGGCTCTGTCACCTCCTAATTGTGTGACACTGGCAAGTTGCTTAGGCTCTTCAAGTCACAGTTTCTTTATTGGTATAAACTGGACTTGTAATACCTTTTCTAGTAGACTGGAATAAGGCAAGATATAGGATTTTTATAGGTGATAAAATACTGTGCACAATGACCATGTAAGCTGCGTTCATTGAGAGTCTCCGTTTATAAACTTGACACTTTCTGAGAGGAGGAGAAGCCTGACCACACTTCTTCCTATACTCAGAGGCTGCTTTAAATGAAACCTAACATGAACTTGCCCAACAGCCAGCCTCTATAAGTTCAGTGTGGCACCTCTCCCGGGAACGTTCATGATGCTAATTCTTTTATTTTATTTTATTTTATTTATTTATTTATTTACTTATTTTTCGAGACAGAGTCTCACTCTGTCACCCAGGCTGGAGTGCAGTGGAGTAATCTCGGCTCCCTGCAACCTCCGCCTCCAGGGTTCAAGCAATTCTCATGCCTTGGCCTCCCAAGTAGCTGGGATTACAGGCATGCGCCACTATGCCTGGCTAATTTTTGTATTTTTAGTAGAGACAGGGTTTCACCATGTTGACCAGGCTGGTCTCAAAGTCCTGACCTCAGCTGACGTGTCTGCCTTGGCTTCCCAAAGTGTTGGGATTAACAATGCTGTTTAATTCTTAACCTGGCCATAGAGATAGGCAGTCATAAGGCCTCAGGAATGGCTTCTGCCCCTGGTGACTTATGGTCCCATGAACACCAGTGGCGGGATTGGGCAGTGACCAGAGACTCTGCCTGGAGTCATGGCCTGGACGTTGACCAGTGAATGAGTAAACCAGGCAGTGTAAACAAGGAGCAGCCCCCTGTGGTGCACAGCACTTTAAAGGTAACAAACTGTTTCCATTTACATTGCACCTTGTAAATAATGGAGACCTCGGTTTAAGCTAAATAAAGTGTCTTGGGCTTCCTGCTCATTAGAATAGTTATGTTTCGTATTCATTTAAGGAGAAAGTGCACTAAGGAAGATTTTAAATGAGTTTTAATTTATTAATACCAACAGGAATACATATATGAAAAGTCATATATTAAAAAAATCGTAGAAGACCCATGTATGAAACAACACTATTTTCTTTCAGTCGGTTGAACTTGGTGTGCACACGAATCCACAGACTGCTTGCAATACCTCTTAGTGCCAGTAGGGGCCGCTAGTGACCTCGTTGAGTCTTCACACAGCCTGGAGGCGGGCTTCAGCAGCAGCAGCAGCAGCAGCAGCGGCAGCAGCAGGAAGAGGTGGTGCAGGGGGCGGTGAGAGTCTGCAGCAAAATCAGGCAGCTGTAGGAAAGCCCTGGCAGGCCAGCCCGCCGAGACCCCCTTCTCCACTCCCATAGCTCTTCCCGCTTCTACTCCTAGACAGTGGAGTGGACCGCCACCTTTGAGCCGGTGGCCACACCTGCACTTTGACAAAGCAACTCCCTCACCCCGACCTCTGCAGTGTAGGGAGGCTGTGCCGGGAGGGGCAGCCGCTCTTTATGGTCCTCTGCTCCTCATTACCTGGTGGGGGAGTGAGTGTGTATGTGTGTGGTTGGCAGGAAGGGATAGGTGAAAACTGTAAGTGGCTAGAAATTGGTGTAGATGACTAAATTGTGAGGCCCCTCAGTTCTTCTCAGGCCGGCTGTTGTACTCGGGAGGATGTTGATGACCAGGCAGGGTTACATCCTGGGTGGGAAGAGTCCACCAGACTCTGAAGTCAGCCAGGCCTGGGCTCTGGCCCCAGCTGGATCCCTTAGATCTGTGATCTCAGGCAAGTCTGTTACTCCCCTGAGACTTAACTGTAAAATGGAGAAAAGACAAACTCGCACATTGGCAGTTTGTAAGGATTAAAAGAGATAACATGTGTAAAGTTCCTTATAGACTATCCATATGTGGTGCGCAGAACTCCAACTCTCAATTTCTCCCCAGGATAATGAGAGCCTGGACTCTAGATTACAGAGCTTGGTAGCCACGGAAATCCCAAGCCATACAAACAGCTGATGTGTCGCCTGTTCCTGAAGAGGTCACCCTCTGACAGATGCATCCCAGAATGTCGTGGGTGTCACATGCTGACAGAGGAGAGCCAGGCTAGGAGAGATGTCTGGTTCGTCAGGTCCAAGGGCATTGCAGAAACCTGATTACAGAGAGAGGAAATTCTCTTGGCAAGGCAGGGAAGCCTGCATCAGCAGCTTGTCATTTTCATTCATTCATTCATTCATTTGTTCATTCATTGTTCAACCAACATTTTTTTTGAGTGGTTACAGCATATGTATGAGGCACTGTTCCAGGCCATGAGAATGCAACAGAGAACAGAGTGGACACAATGCTGCCTACAGGATGTTTACAGTCTGGGGAGGGAGCTGTGGGTCTCCAGAAGGAGGTTCTAGATTTGACTCTCTGTTTTCTCCTTTGCCATTTCTGATTTGAAAACAACATTAGAACCAAGTTGTTGCAGTCACTTTTTTTTTAAGCAAGGCATAATAAAATGAATGATTTATCTAAAAATGTTTTAAATATAAAAATGATGTAAAATTAGGGTTAGATTACATAAAAAGCTGAAGGTTAACTTCTTCCCAGGGGGGAAGGTAGGGGAATCTTGCCATGTGAGTCCCACACATCTGCTCATGTGCCCTCTCCCTGCGGCTTCTTTCATTTTCTGCTGGACAAAAATATTCATATTTATACTGTCTCTGAAAGACGGTTTTACTCGTGAGCATGCTAATCTAGCCAGCAAACAATGCTGGGTCACAGGCGACGTAGGAGGCCCAGCATTGGGCATGAGCAATACAAGGCAGTACAATTAACAGGCATTAATCACAGTTCCTATTCTCCAGGGACTCTGCCTTGTAGAGTCAAACTTGTGCCCTGACATTACAGGACAAGACATGTGAGTGTTGGAGGGGCAAAGAGAATTGAGGAGGGGAATTACTCGTGGCTGGGGGAACCTGGGCTTCCTTCCCGGGAGATGTGGTGTTTGAGTTGGGCCTTGAGGTAGGTATAATTGTAAAGCATGGGGACCTGGAGGAGGGGCATCCCACAGGAACCACAGAGGGCTCACCGAGTCAGTAAAATGCAAAGCAAGGTGAAATCCAGCAGACAGCTGCAGAGGTGCAAGTAAGGAGCAGATGGCAACAGGTTTGAAAAAGCAGGCTGGGGCCAGGTAGAGCCCTACACACCAGGCTGAATAGTTGGAATGTTATTCTTTAGGCATTGGGGAGCCATGGAAGGTTTGTGAGCCTAGGAATGATAAGACCAGAATAAAATTACAACAGTGATATAGTGCAGTGTCAACAATGAATTGAAAACAGGTAGAGAAGGAGGAAGAAAGGTTGGTTTAGAAGTTATTACGATAATCTGAGCATGTTGGAAGCAAGATCGTGATGGTAGGAATGAGGAAAAGCAAGCCAAGTCAAATAATGTTGTACAGGAAGAACCTTGGAACTGGTCAGCTGAGGACAGGCTGTGGGAAGGGAGGACAGTGGTGTAAAGGATGGGCTCCCAGCGCAAGTGACGACTAGGATAGTGGTTCAGGTGACAGATACGGAGGAGACAGGAGGAAAGATGCCTAGGGCAAAGGAAGATGATAAAGTTTGTCTAGACACATTGAGTATCTAATTTTTTTTTGTTGTTGTTGTTTTGAGATGGAGTTTCACTCTGTCACCCAGGTCGGAGCACAGTGGCACAATCTCGGCTCACTGCAAGCTCCGCCTCCTGGGTTCATGGCATTCTCCTGCCTCAGCCTCCCGAGTAGCTGGGATCACAGGCGCCTGCCACCACATCGGGCCAATGTTTTATAGTTTTAGTAGAGATGGGGTTTCACTGTGTTAGCCAGGATCTCCTGACCTTGTGATCTGCCCGCCTCGGCCTCCCAAAGTGCTGGGATTACAGTCGTGAGCCACTGCGCCCAGCCAAGTATCTAATGTCTTGATGCTGAAAGGGGGAACATGAATGTAGAGAAAAGATGTGGGGATGTGGCCATTGCTTATGCTTCTGCAGTTGTTTGCTGGGCAGGCTGTTCACTGCCCCATTCCAGGAGGCGCTGTTTTGTTGAGCTTTGACGGCATGGTGCCCTCTCAGGCTGTGCATGCGGAGGCCCTGTGTGTGATGGAAGCCACATGCTGGTTGAGCTCTTGCGTCCGCTCGGCTGTGACTCATCATGATCTTTTCCTATTGCAGTTATCGCCAGTGTGACCCTTCAGAACGAAAGTTATATGGAAAATCACCACTCTTTGGGCAGTATTTTGTGCTGGAAAACCCAGGGACCATCAAAGTGGGAGACCCTGTGTACCTGCTGGGCCAGTAATGGGAACTGTATGTCCTGGAATATTAGACGCCTTTAAAAAATGTTCTCAAAAATGACAACACTTGAAGCATGGTGTTTCAGAACTGAGACCTCAACATTTTCTTTAAATTTGTGATTTTCACATTTTTCCTCTTTTGGACTTCTCGTGTCTCAATGCTTCAATGTCGCAGTGCACAAAGCAAAGAAATACAGTCTTGATAACTTAGTAGGCTTTCAGTAAGACACTTAAGTGACAAGACAGGATTCTGAAAACTCCCTGTTTAACTGATTCTGGAATAGTTCTTTCTCCTGCTTTGCCATTTATCTACCAAGAGTGCAGACTTCCATCCTGTCACTACCACTCATTAGGGAAAGAGAAGAAGAGAAAGAGGAAGAGTGGGTAGGCCAGAAGAATGTCCTAGAATGTGTTATTACCCCTGTGCATGAGGTATGCAATGAAAATTAAATAGCTCCCCAAATATGGCTGGAATGTCACTTCCCTTTTCTTCTTAAGCCCCGGGCTAGCTTTTGAAATAGCATAAAGACTGAAGTGACCTTCAGGAAGCACTTCAGATATTAATTTTCCATAGGTCTGGATCTGGCCTCACTGCTTCTCAGACAGCATTGGATTTCCTAAAGGTGCTCAGGAGGGTGGTTGTGTAGTCACGGAGGACCCCTGGATCCTTGCCATTCCCCTCAGCTAATGACTGAGTGCTCCTTCTCCAGTTCTGGGTGAAAAAGTTCTGAAGTCTGTGGAGGAGAAGAAAAGTGATTCAGTGATTTCAAATGGATACTGAAAACCTTTAAAAGGGGAAAAGGAAAGCGTATGTCAGTTGTTTAAAACCCAATATGTACTTTTTTAACTGATTGCATAGCTCTAAGATCTGATGAAGTATATTTTTTATTGCCATTTTGTCCTTTGATTATATTGGAAAGTTGACTAAACTTGAAAAATGTTTTTAAAACTGTGAATAAATGGAAGCTACTTTGACTAGTTTTAGATCTTACTAACTTCTTGGCACAAAGTTAGACTGTGAAAGCTTACTGAGGCTGGGCACAGGGACTCATGCCTATAATCCCAGCACTTTGGAAGTCCAAGGTGGGAGAATGGCTTGAGCCCAGGAGTTTGAGACCAGCCCAGACAATATAATGGAATCTTGTCTCCACAAAAAAATTTTTTAAATGCACTGGGTGTGGTGGTGCATGCCTACAGTCCTGGCTATGGCTACTTGGGAGGATGAGGCAGAAGGATTGGTTGAGCCCAGGAGCGTGAGGTTGAGGCTGCAGTGAGCTATGATTGCACCACTACACTCCAGCCTGAGTGACAGAGTGAGACCCTATCTCTAAGAAAGAAAAAGGGGAAAAAAAAGAAAGCTGACTGAGGTGAATGGGCAAAGCCAATAATTCTGATGCCTGACCACAGCTGGTTCTGCTGCATAATGGAGCTGCTCACCCATAGCCTCCCAGGCAAGCACCCACCTTTGAAGGACTATCAAGTCAACATGCTTTTTACCAAAAGCAGTGCATTTTTCACTTTGATTTTATAAAAGAGGTCAGTAATTGCTGAAATCTAGCTGAGCTCTGAAGTAAAGTTCTGAGCAAAGAGGTGCATGTGCTTGTTTTCTGATTGGTGAGTTATTACAATTTGTTTTGTGCATGCTTGGCATGAGGTGAATAATTACATCAGTTATCCAGAGAACCTGAGCCATCACCTTCCCCAACAAGTCCAGTTGATGTTGAAACTACAGATAGATTGAGACAAAGCGAAATGTTCAGCTAATGGGACCGGGGGTCCATTACTAATGGGACCGGGGGACCCGTGGGAGAGTGAGTGTACACAGGATTTAGGAAACTATGTGAATATTGGCTCTCTGGGAATAGCCAATAGGTAGGGAGCAATCAGAAACCCAAGGTCAGGTTTGGTGGCTCTTCCTAGGTATTTATAATTAGTGCCAAGTGAAAGTCTTAGTCCTGAATTTCTAATCACTTGTAAGAACTAACAGCCATTTCTCCATGGCGGATCAGTGCCAAAGGCCATACTTCAGGCAGTAACCATCATTCTCCATGGACAGACTCTTGGGGTAGCTAGCTCTGCAGGGCAGCTCCCACATGGAAGGGAGCACCCCGAAACCCACAGGAGGCAGACCTGTCCTTCTGTGCCTCACAGTGTGAGGAAGATTCGTGTTTGAAGAGAGAAGTTCCAGTGACCTCTAGAATCTCAGAGTAGTTGCCAAGCTTTCTGTCAGTGAGATTTAAAGGCCATTTACTTGTGTTTATTTTATATTTAATGAGTTGGTTAATGCCAGAGACAAAGCTGATGTCCCATTTATTTTGGATACTGAGCATTTGCACACTATTCCACTTGAAATGTAGGATCAGGAATGTAGGCCATCCCAGACTTTCACATCTTACAATAGTGAATGACAGACGTTTGGGGTCAGGCCAAAATATTCACCCTTGGTAGGCGTCTTCTCTGTGTGGCAACTTATGCTGCAGCCGCAATAGAGAATCACAAACTCAGAGCTAGAGGTCTTGAAAAGGACAATGTGGGCCAGGCTCGAGAGGGGCTACCTAAAGACTTGCTTTTGTGACTCTTCTGCAGAAAATGTTAGAAACTTGCAACCAAAAGACCAGAGCAGCAACTGATGCACATGAAGGCAGAAAGAGATTGCGGGGAAGGGGAGGTTATGGAATGCAGGCAGTTGTCCTACAGGGAGAAATACTCCTCCTCTCCTTCTCCCGTTGCTGATAACAGGGCAGGGTGAAGAGATGAGCTTGTGAAGGTCTGCCAATTTGGTAAGAGTGCATGGGGGAGGTTAGGTAAATTAGATTAGCTAAATGAGACTTTGGGAAACCATTTGTGAGGCTGTCACCAACAGTGATGGCGGGCTGAAACCCCAGGCAAGTGCTCCCAGCATTCTGAGAGTGTACCAAATTAAACCAACCCATGATGATGGAGAACAGATACATTAAAGTTCCTTGAAAGTGACAGAGTGGCTCTCAGACCAGACCTTGTTTTGGGGTATAATCGGTGTGTTGCTATCACACCCTAACACTTCATTTCCCAGTGTTTTATTGGTCCGTGGAATTCTGAAAGTTTGCCTTTAGGGATGCTCCTAAAAACAATTCCACGGGTCAATAAGTTTGGAAAGTCCTTCGTGCCTCACTTCTCTTCAGAGGCAGAAGGCTCTGGAGAGACCTTTGTGAAGGCATCTGTGTTTAATGCTGCCCTTCCCAAAAGTCTGTTTTTGACTGTCTTTTGAGAAATGATCCTCTGATCTCTAGGCAGAATGCCAGAGAGCCAAGGAATCCCAATTAGCAGGAGGGGCGCACTCATGGGAAGACTGAAGGAGTTAAAAGTTCCTGCCATGTGAAGGAGACCTCTCTTGGGACACTTCCCCTTGTCCTCTCCCTTGTCCCTCTTGCTGGGGTAAAAGGATGGCACTGGGACTTGATAGGTTGAAGGAGGTGTGGAGAAGTGTCTTAGACCAACTCTCCTGTTGTGGGCCTTGAGGGAAGTACTCCCTTTCTTTGGGTTCATTTTCCAAACATGCATTTTTGGTTGGATAGGGTGGATCAGGGTGAAGGAAGGGAACCCAGACTCTCTCTAATCTTGCCCTTACAGCAATACCTGTGATGTAAGTTATAACAATACCTGTGATGAAAGTGCTCCAGGATGCTTCATTTACAGGGAGGGGTGCCCTGTTTCTCTTCTGCTAGCTTCTTTTC
>NC_045434.1:77738244-77773850 GCF_002776525.5 Piliocolobus tephrosceles
TTTAACAGTGTCTCACTCTGTTGCCAGGCTGGAGTGCAGTGGTGCGATGTCAGCTCACTGCAGCCTCCGCCTCCCAGGTTCAAGCAATTCTCCTGCCTCAGCCTCCCAAGTAGCTGGTGTGTCCAGAGTTGGTTCCTTCTGGTGGGTTCTTGGTCTCGCTGACTTCAAGAATGAAGCTGTGGACCTTCGCAGTGAGTGTTACAACATTTAAAGGTGGCATGGACCCAAAATGAGCAGCAGCAAGATTTATTGTGAAGAGCGAAAGAACAAAGCTTCCAGAGCATGGAAGGGGACCCAAACAGGTTGCCGCTGCTGGCTGGGGTGGCCACCTTTTATTCCCTTATTTGTCCTGCTGATTGGTCCATTTTACAGAGTGCTGATTGGTCCATTTTACAGAGTGCTGATTGGTCCATTTTACAGAGTGCTAACCGGTGCATTTACAATCCTCTAGCTAGACGGAAAAGTTTTTCAAGTCCCCACTCCACCCAGGGAGTCCAGCTGGCTTCACCTCTCACTGGGACTACAGGTGCATACCACCACACCTAGCTAATTTTTGTATTTTTAGTAGAGACAGGGTTTCACCATGTTGTTCAGGAAGGTCTCGATCTCTTGATCTCATGATCTGCCTGCCTCGGCCTCCAAAAGTGCTGGGATTACAGGTGTGAGCCACCACACCTGGCCCTAGATTTTCCTTTCTATTGCAACTCCTCTCAACTAGTGTTGCCTTCCACCATATAAAGCAGAATTACCTCAGGAGTCCTATGGCCCTGACTCTACCTGCACAAAGCACTACTGTGCTTTGCTATCTGCAAGAACAGAGATTGTTTGCTTCAACCACTTTCTCTGAATGGATAAATGAATTATGATGATATCTAAAGTTACCCAATTTCAAACAAGAGGAAGAATCTGGCTCAGTACCACAAATGTTCTTGGAATTGGGATAATAAAAAAGTCCCTTAGGCATCCCTTCGTCTGCTCTGACTACACTCTCTTCAAAGGAAGAGGCTTGGGCCACAGCTCTGACGATAATCCTGCTGTCCCTCCAAACACAGCTGAGGAATTGGGTGGTGGGGCACCTGCTCCCATGCTCTATAGCCTGGCTCAGAGAGAAGAATTGCCTTAATTATATTGTTATTCTTCCTGGACAGGCTGTAGGTTGTGTAAAGTAACAAAAAGGACTGAGAAGTGACTTCCCATTCAGCCTCTTCCAAGGCCATTTTTGATGGGCAGGTCAAGTTCACTCGCATTTGACTATTTGTTGGCCAATCTAGTGCATTCACCCTTGCTGGTCCTCAGTCATCTCCTTTACCTTCAGAGAGCATTCTAGATTGCTCTTCCTCTTACCTTCCTTGTGAAACCCACAACCCCTAGTCCCTCCCCTTCCCTGGCATTTGTTATGTCCTCGACCAATCCCTGACCTGGTATTGGTCAGTCTCCAATCCTGGTGGATCTCTGTGGGAACTAAGTTAAGTCTAACTTCTGTCTCCCTCTTTAGAATTTACTGGGAGTACTGTAAATAAAGTATTATTGTCATAATTGTTTCTGATTAACATTTTTACACCTAATAAAGTCTCAGAGAGATTGAATTTACTGGGTCTAGGGGAGGAGCACCTTCCACATGACCTGCCCAGCAATTAAAGCTGCTTGTTAGTCCGAGGCCCAGGATGGCCGAGGACAGCTGGAGAGCTCTTCATTGCAGGCAGCTCTGGTTAACATCAACCAGGAAAGCTCTTTGTAAACACATGAATAATTGATCGTCCAGCGCTCACATAGCTACCGCGGATCTGAGCCCGTATGACTCATTTGCGAGCCATTCCTGTCGTCTGGATGCCATAACATTGGAGAAATGATGATCATTTCTTGGAGGTTCTTCTGTGGCCAGAGTTGCCAAGACCAAGGCTGTAATGGTTTGTTATGATGACCTTTGTTATTCCATTAGGCTCAATTGCTTTAAAAAATGATGTGTGCATACTTTAGGAACGTTTTTACCCTTTATGTTGACCTGACATCATAGTTTATATTACAAAATGTATTAATGACAGAGGAGTGTTTTCATGTCCCAAGGACAAATTTTAACAACCATAATCTGCCCTTAGTCATCATAAATATAAATGTATTGGTCAAACAGATCTCGTTAATGTGGCCAAGATAAATGCAAGTCTATATTTTAAGGCAGCTGAAGTCCTAGAGAATATATTTGGAGCTTTTTGTAGGGCTAAGAGATCTTGTACATGTGCTATCAAAAGGCTGAGAAAATTAACATGTTCCCCCCTCTGATTTTGCACTGGACAGATATAAACGTCTTGGGGATGTCAAATAAGATTGTTCACATAGTTTCTGGACACCATTAATTCCTGATGGGGTGAATCTCAGTTCTTAAAGCCATATTCTTCTCATTATGCTCACAGGGCTTTTGAAAAGAGAACAAAATAAAGATTTCAAGTCTTAGCAATGTGCTGCCCAGCCAACATTTTTTTGAGTTATACTGTGTCTTAAATTTCTAATTATATCATTCTCCCCATTCCCCAATAGCTTGCTTCCTGTGGGACAAGCCCCCTTTCCACAGATGTGGGTCTGACATTTGCATCATTCCAGTTGGCAAGCCACATGTTGGCAGACAGTGTTCTGGGCATGATCTGGAGGACAGGATGAGTGCTTTGTTTTCTCTTTGTTATGCCATACTCAGCAGCTCTGGTCATTGTTCATGGTGTCCACATTTTAAGCTTCTTAGGGAGAAAATAAATCCTTATTGAAGAAATACTTTTTAATAGTGCTTTTATTTTGAACCATGAAAATGCATTTAAAGCAACAATGTCTCAAATGCTACTGTCAGAGCAGACTGTTTACAGGAATGAGTTCATTTCCCCCAGATATGGTAAAAAACAAATAAACAAAACAAAAAAATGGTGCCATAATTAGCCTCTCCAAGAATTATGGTCACCTGGCAATGAATGAAAAGCACTTCAATTAAAACCATTTACCCTTTTTCCCTTTGAAGAATCTTGTAAAGCAATTTTCCCTTCTGAATCTGCTGTCGTTTTTGGCAACACAAAATATTGGGCTTTAGGGATGAGTTTTGCCTGGATAAATTATCTGGGACTGGGGACTGGATTATTTTCTAAATTTGTGCTATGATCATCTCCTGTGTTGTTTGAACTTCTTGAGCAGTTAAAAAAGTGAGGTACATGCACCCATGTTCATAGCAGTATTATTTACAATAGCAAGAACAAACAAACAAACAAACAAAAAAACAAAAACAAACAAAAAAACCAATAGAAACAGCCCAGGTCCACTGACAGATGAATGGATAAACAAAATTTAGCCTATACATACAATGGAATATTATTCAGCCTTGAAAAGGAGCAAAATTCTGACACATGCTATAACATGGATGAACCCTGAGGACATTACGCTAAGTGAAATAAGCTAGTCATATAAAGACATATACTATATGATTCCACTAATATAAGGTACCTAGAGCAGTCACCCTATTCTAGATATAAAATAGAAACAAAAAGTAGAATGCTAGTTGCCAGTGGATGGGGGAATGGAGAATAAGTAGTAGTTGTCTCATAGGTATAGAGTTTCAGTTTTGCAAGATGAAAAGAATTCCAGAGATTGGTTGCAAAACAAAGTGAATGTGCTTAATACTCCTGAACTGTACACTTTAAAAAAATGGTTATGGTGGCCAAGGCAAGAGGATCACTTGAGGTCAGGAGTTCAAGACCAGCCCGGGCAACATAGTGAGACCCTATGTCTACAAAAAATGAAAGTATTAGCCAGGCATGGTGGTGCATGCCTTTAGCCCTAGCTACTTGGAAGGCTGAGGTGGGTGGATAACTTGAGCCAAGGAGTTCACAAGTTGCAGTGAGCTATGATCACACCACTGCACTCCAGCCTGGGTGGTAGAGTGAGGCCCTTTCTTTAAAAGAATAAAAAAAGAAGTTATGGTGGTACATTTTATGTTATATATATTTTACCACAATTAAAAAATAATTTAAAAGAGTGCAACACTTCGGAGACTTGGAGTTGCATTAATCCCAACTCTAAAGTCCCTTCCTGAAAAGTCATACTAGGCTACTGCTGCTGAAAGAACACCAACCCCACGTAGCCCATTCAGAACTCTTCTTGCTGACACCAAAAAGAATAAGAAATTGCAATGTAATGTTTTTGAACTTGAGAGATAATTTAACTTCAGATTTTTAATTTCTCATTTTGCCTTCTTTGGCTCTTAACTTGGAATTTAATTTTGTACTACAGACTCCTTGGTAATTTGGTGTTGAGGGGGTTTATGTTCAAATCTAGAGCATCTTATTGTCATTTTATTGTTGAGGTACCTTTGTGATATAGCTTGACTTTGCTGCACAGTCTGATAGGTTCTGTTGGTCAGTATGATGTCTGGACATAGTTTGAGATGGAAAATAGAAAAGGATTGACCATTTTTATCTTGACTACAGAAAGGCCTTGAAGAACATAATGTACTGTGCTGGCCCATCTCAGAACCTTGTGGGGCAGAAACAGTACCTTTCTAGAAAGATCTACATGCAAGTGACACTGGAGATGGGGGTAGGAGTTGATTCCCTCTCTGAAGATGCTATCCCTATTTTATATATACATATATATATATATATATATGACTGGGCATAATGTGTAAGCACAATGGGCTCAAAGAACGAAAAGTTGAGGAATCTGGGGAGACAGATAACTTAGCTGTAACAAATGTGTTATAATCACACTTATCCCTAATATGTCCAAATGAAGAGACATTCCTTAGTCTTGGCCCCTCTCTGCCTCCTCACACTGTCTTGTTTGGGGGAGATCTGATTGGTAAATTTGGAAGTAGTGAGTTTGAGCTCTGCTCTTTCTCCTTCTCTTTTCTACTTGGGCTCTTGTTGCCTTCAAGGTGCTAGGACCCTGGACCCTTTGGTCCAAGTGGTGATTTTGGTAGAAAAGACCCTTCCCTAGTTGGGAGATGCCTGTAGTTCTCCAGTTTTGCCTAAGGCTGGGGAGATAAATTCAGTATTGGGATTCAGTATTATTGATAAAACGTAGGCTGGAGGATGTAGTTTAGGAATACAAAAGCAATGGAATTTTTATCAGTAATAAAGCAGATATTTTGATCTCAAAACAAAACAAAATAAAACTAAAACCCACAAACAAAACCCAATAGGACCATGTTCTAAGTGTACCTTGCATTTGTAAAGTGCCATGACCTGCAGTGCACCTTCATCCACTCTACACGATTAGATCTTACTGATGACCCAGTGAAGTAGGATGGATGTGAGAGTCTTTTGTAAGCTCCTTACGTATCATCACTCTCCTTCTGAATGCATAACGCGTGTCACTGAGCTTTGGGAAGGTTAAGTAACTTGTCCACATTACAGGTGATGGGCTTGAATTAGAACTCAGGGCTCATGCCTTCTGGCAATGCTACAAAATAAGTTGGCAAGAATGAATTCAAAGAGTGGTAGTACCTTCATCCGGAAACCGGTTTGATCCTACAATCTTGTTTTGAAACAAGGGGGGTCATTTGAAACAAATAAGGGGTCCCAAATACTGAAAGGACCTTTAAGACTAGTATGTGTATTTGAATCACCTGTGAACCATGGGTAGAATCTACCATGGGTAGATTCTCAGATATCCTGATTTAGTAGTTCTGCAATGGAACCTAGAAATTCTCATTTTTATAAAGACTCTAACTGTTCTAAACTTTTACTTGATTTTCTGTAGACCAAGTTTCCATCACCCCTACACACCCCACATTAATGTTAACATTATTCTTAGTGGTATGTAAAGGAATACTGGAGTAACATATTCTGGCTTTCTGAGAAAAATGGAACGTACTAGAATACTTCATGGCTAAGCATGGATGTGCTCATTTTGGGTGATGGGGTCACACTGATCCAAACATACCTCTCCCAGCCCTCAGGGAACCAAGCCCCACTTTTGGATACAGCAGAGGACCATGTATGCCCTGAAAGGGAACAAATTTCTGAAGGCACCAAACCTACAATCTGAATCTCCATGCAACAGAGTGAATGACCACATCATTAACAAATCCTGAATTTGTCAATCAAGCAGAGGCAATGCTTGGGGCCTAACAATTGTGCACAAATCGTGTAACAAATCACCTTGTGTGCATGCATGTGTGGGGGAGTAAATGAGAAAGCATGTTTTGTAAGAAAATTTAATCTCCTTATAAAAATCAATTAGTTTCTTTGTGAATCAACAAATAAGAGGGTCCCAAATACAGCATTAACAATTTTAAAAGCATGAGTACCAATGGTATTTTCTTTTTCTCCTTCCTTCCTTCCTTCTGTCTTTCTTTCTTTCTCCCTTTCTTTCTTTCTTTCTTTCTTTCTTTCTTTCTTTCTTTCTTTCTTTCTCTCTTTTCTTTCTTTCTTTCTTTTTCTCTTTCTTTCTTTCTTTCTCCTTCCTTCCTTCTTCTTTTCTTTCTTCTTTCTTTCTCTCTTCCTCTTTTCCTTTCCTTTCTTTCTTTTTAAAGAAAGGCAAGGTAAAGACTGAGAATGTTGCTGAATGATGGCCCCATTCTCTAAGAGCTCAGTGGGAGTCTGTGCCAACTCATTTTCCTCTCTTCCTCCCTCCCAGCCAAGCTTCAGAGGAAACTCTTTTCATGTGAAATGGAAAGGATGAATTTCAAGCTCCACTGAGAGCTTTAAAACCTTAAATTCTTCTAGAAAATAACCTGCCTCTCAGGAATCCTAGGTCCCAAGAATTGTAAAGCTTTTCCTTAAGCTGTGGAATGGCTCCATTACTAACTATGATTACTTAAGTCTCAGAATAGAAGGATGTAATAAATCTGACAGTATTTGTTCTGGTTTGTGATGAAGCAAAACTGTATAATATTAAATCAGATGTTGTTATAAACATATGAAATGGTGCGTTTTTTTTCTGACTTGGGGCATTGTGGCATGAAGCATCCCACCAAAAATGTTTTTGCATTCTTGGATATCAGCTCTGGTTTCTGCTAGATTTCCTTCTTTCTGAGCATGGATGCTAAATAACAGTGCTTCTTTTTAGCCATCTGTGTGTTTCCTGTGAGTTAGCAGGGCTGAGGAGACGTATTCTCCTTCCTTTGTGTGCTTCTCTATGGGGTAGAACTGGAGACACAGGCAAAGTGTATGGATTTCTGTGTGTGTGTGTGTGTGTGTGTGTGTGTGTGTGTGTGTGTCTGTTAGGTGGAGGAATGAATGGCATCCTAGCACCCTGGAATGTTTGGGTTGGAAAGCCTGTTAGATACAAACTAGTTAACTCACCTCCTCGTTACCCAGGTCACATTTTTAAGCTTAGGTCCAAATGTGTGTGAGAGAGAATGCTGGAAAGATCTGGAGGTTGGAAGGAGTTTTGAAAGGGCAGTGAGTTCATCCACTGCCTTCACTCCTCTTCCCACCTGAGTTCTCAATAAAAGGGACATTTCCCCTTCTTTTAAAGACTTCCTGATAAAGGGAGTCTGCATGGACATCCCAATAAGCACCAGGCAGCACAAGGGAGGGAGCTCTGGTGGTGGCGGATTTGGGACACTCAGGCACATGGTTGCAAAGGCGCAAAGGTGTGACCATTCTAGATGTATCTTCCGCAAGGCCCTGGTGGAAGGGATCAACTGCATCCCCTAAAACTGCCAGGGCAGCTTCCCATGATGCTGGGCTGAGTCCAGGTTTCTAGATTTGGCCGGTGCAGGCTCCTGGTTTGCTAGAAAATTGCTGATGAAATAGGAGAGTTGTCAGGCCATGGGACAAACCTGCCACTGTCCTCAGGCGCCACCCTGCCTGGCCTTGTGTGCTGGCAGTCATGACCCTTTGGACGTCTGCATGTTTGTCTCTGGGTGAGTGGCTGTGTTGGGATTTAGTTTTTATTTGCTATATGATGAGCAAAGAACCACAAAGAAGTCCTAACACACCTGGTGCTAAAAAGTGATTATCCTTGCCCTTGTTTTAGGACTTACAGCCACTTTTTCTTTCTGTAGCTTCCAAATATTTTATTTTTTATAATTAAGAAAGTAAATTTATATTAAGTTTCTTTTCTGAGACAGGGTCTCACTCTGTCACCCAAGCTGGAGTGCCATGGTGCAACATCAGCTCACTGCAACCTCTGCCTCCAGGACTCAAGTCATCCTCCCACCTCAGCCTCATGAGTAGCTGGGGCCCAGCCCTGCCTGGCTAAATTTTGTATTTTTTGTGGAGATGAGGATTTTTTATGTTGCCCAGGCTGTTCTTGAACTCCTGGGCTCAAGTGATCCACCTGCCTCGGCCTCCCAAAATACTGTGGAATTACAGGTTTGAACCACTGTGCCCAGCCTATGTTAAAATTAATATTAATTTTTCCATTTAAAATGTCATTAATTAAAATTGATAAAATTTGTATTGAAACCATAGCCTAGAATCTTTGCATATGGAAGAATCACTTTTTAAAAAGATGATTTAGGATGTTGATAGCATCTCATGAATTGTTTAGAGCTGCACTGTCTGACATGGTAGCCATTAACCATGTGTGGTCATTGAGTGTTTGGCACATAGCCAGTACAAATTAAGACGCGCTGTGTATGGAAAATACACACCCAATTTCAAAGACTCAGTACAAGTGAAAACGTTACCTATTTTAGTAATTTTTTTTTAAATGATTACATGTGAAATGATAATAGCTTGTATAATACTGGGTTAAAGAAAGCATTAGAATTAACTTCATCTGTCTGTTTTCACCTGTTAATGTGGTTACTAAAAAATTTTAAATTACATATGTGAGTGTGGTATAAAGAAGAGAAGGTTAGCATTCCCCTTGATGAGCATGGAGGAGTCCTGTACACTCATATAACTTCGGCATTGCTACCTTCTTTGTGGCATGTGACCATGGTTTTGAGAATGGAAAATGATTGTGTAATTGGTACGGGGTTTCCTTTGTGATGATTAAAATGTTCTGGAACTAGATAGTGGTGTCAGTTACACAATATTGTGAATGCACTACATACCACTAATAGGAAATTTTATGTTATGTATCTTTTACTGTAATAAAAAATTACATGTGTCTCACATTATATTTCTATTTTGCAATGGGTGTGGCTTTGCTTACACTAGTGTCTCTAGAATGGGGAAGAAATGGAAAGAGATAATGATGGGATGAAGACTGCAGGAAGGGGTTGGAATTCTTTTCTCTCTCCCTTTGGTAAAAATATGAGCATATATTTAAGTTTCCTGCCTTCTTTGCAGTCTGTCCCTGGGGGCCCCGACCTCTTGCAACTCCTGCCTCTAGACAATGCCTTCACCTTGTTGAGCTCATCTCACTTTCCTCCACACTTGGCCAGCTGCCCACCGCTGTGTTTCTCTCTGAGATAATCCTGTCCCTATGATTTCTCCGGTTTATGTGGTGTTAAGGAGTTAGGGATCTTGACAGTTAAAAGTAACATAGAACACCCAGATCAGGCTCCACAAGCCTCCCCAACCTCAGGCATTGTTGATGAAGAAAAAGTGAAGTCTTTTCTGTGCATCTCTGGAATCAGTTTCTGAAAAGTGACCCCCAGAAGGCAAGCCTGATGTGTGGTACTCAAAGTCAGGACAGTGGTTACACTGGGTGGGAAGGAGGTGGGCAGTGATGGGGCCAGGGTGCAGACAAGGGCTTCTGGCCATGGGAAATACTCTGTTATTGATCTGATGCTGATGACCCAAGTTTGTTCACTTTGTGGAAATGTATTGAGCTTGCGACTTGTGTACTTGTCTGAATGTGCATTACACATTAGTAGGAAGTTGAAAAACAGAACACATCACCCTGTAAGGCACATATGTTTTTGAGTGAAAAGCTAGCAGCCTGGGGTGAGCGAATGTGGTAGGGTGAGGACGCGTTCTGTGAGAATGGCCATCAAGGGTCCCCTACCTGTGGGGACCTGGATTGACGATGCCTGTTAGAGTCCTGGAGGGGTCGATTCTGGAGGTCTGTCCCACAATCCGATCCTCAGACTAGAGGTTTGTGAGTGAGTGACCCGCCTTGGAAAATTTACCTCAGCACCTCTTATGTCTCTTGGCTCTCCATGTGGGGCACCATACACACACAGAGCAGAACAGACCAGAGTTTTACATTTATCTTTCATTATTATTATGTTTTTAGAGACAGGGTCCTGCTCTGTTGCCCAGGATACTGCAGTGCAGTGGTGTCACCAAAGCTCACTGCAGCCTCGACCTCCTGGGCTTAAGCAATCCTCCCACCTCAGCCTCCCAAGTAGCACGTGGGGCATGTCACCATGCCTGGCTAATTTTTTAAATTTTTTTATGGAGACAGAGTCTCCCTGTGTTGGCCAGGCTGGTCTCAAACTTGTGGCCTCAAACAGTTCTCCAATCTCAGCTTCCCAAAGTGCTGGGATTATAGGCATGAGCCACTGTGCCCCGCCTTTTTTAAAAAAATGTAAATTCTCAATCCACAGTGTGAGAGTGTAAGAGTGAGGGGCTGCTCATCAAGAGGCTTGCTTAGTTGTTGGGTGTAGGTAAGACATTTAAAGAGAGTCACATTCTTGGGAGAAATTAAGATTCTTCCCTTGCTGTAAGAAGATACCACGAGGAGCCGAGGGTTGGCTCTGAACAGAGGGAAAAGCCAACCAGGCCCTGCTGTTATCACCTACGGAAATCCTGTGTGGTGGTAAATACAGTCCTCAGCAAAGCCTGGAGAAGAGATTACGGGGGCACAGAGGGGCTGGGGATGCTAATGTGGAGGTTATTGGCCAGATAGCGGCCAGGAAACCAGAGACTAGGGGGAGTTCAGTTGGAGGAACATAGGCGGAAATGGGAGAGAAAAATAAATAAATGAGATAAGCAACTTCATTTGCTTCCTCCCTTATTACTCTTTTGTTTTGTGTCTAAGACTCTGGTCTCCCCTGAGGTTGATCTCTTCTTCTGGGGACAACAGCCTGCAGGGCGATTTTGAAAAGCAGGCCTGACTTGTACTTCCTTGTCCTGTACTCACCCCTCCTGGTGTAATTCACCTTAATGCAGTGAACTTCCACATGGCTGCTGGGCATGCTTCCCAAAGCCAGCCCCTGGGCAAGGTTTCCGTCAATTTAGACCCCTGTCCCTACCTCTCCAAGTGCAAAGTGTACAAAGCTTCATGCCCAGCTACCCCCTACTCCCATACACACACTGGAGAGACCAAATGTTTGGGGTCGCTGTTGGGTAGCTGGGTCAAGAGAGCTTAATAACAATGTTGTTGGCATGGGGAGAGCTTTTCTTTTTCTTGGATCCCAACTGGAAATTATCAGATTGGCCCCATGCTGACATGCGAATGTCCAGGCCTGCCTCTCTGCTGCAGGGCAATGCTCCAGGTTCCAACTTCGACATCAAGCAGTTTGTTGAGAAAACTTTGCACCTCATGAGCTGGGCAAGAGGGGCCTGGCAGGTGGTAGGAGAGGAGCCTGACCATGCCTCAGCTGTGGCTCCACTGGTTCTGTGACTGTGCAGATTTTCTAACTTTTGAAGACCTCTGTTTGGATATCCATAAAATAGGTAAGATGGTGCTAATACCTAACTGTGATATTGTGAAGATTTAACGGCATAATACGTGAAAGCACTTTGCATACGTTTGCACAGTGCCTAAATATTCGTTATTTGTGGGGGGCTATTAACCAGTGTGTGCAAAGGTGTGTGCACCTATGAGGTGTGTGCAAAGTAAGTTGTTACCGATAACTCAAAGAACTCCAGTTTGCGAGTGGTTTTCTTTTACTTAACAGAATCTTTATGGGAGAATTAAAATTGATTAATTCCCACCACTGGCCAAGAGCTCAGGCTATAATTATCCAAGACAGAAATAGCTCGACAGAAAACCAAGTCATGTAATTCTGAGCACCTGTCCTTGGGATGCCACTTTGGGGCTCCCATATCTGAAATCATTTTGTTCTCAGTCCACCTGTGTGACATTTCTGTCCTGCTCAGCCATGAGTCCACAATAGTGAAGGGAATGACCCAAGGGACTCATTTCTTCCAAGCAGCCAGTGCCTTTGGAAGTTATGTCGAGATTGCTTGTTTAAACCTAGGGCAATAAATCCTCTCTCTGTCAGACCTGACTCTTCAGGCACACTCCTCAGTTTGGAGATGTGACTTGCCACGTAGTACTGATAGGGAAAACAGGCCAGAAATAGCCTTGTTGAAAACTTTTTTTCTGCTTAGCTGCCCTCTAAACAGTTACCATAAAGATTGTGAGGTGCTGGAGCCAGGGATGACCTCATGAAGTGCTTTGCTAAATACTTAGTGAACTGGTACTGTGTGCCAGACACCGTGCTCATCATGAACAAAACCAAGGCAGACACCACTGTCATTAATGGAGCTTATCATGTAATACAGAAGCCTGGGATAAGCAACAAATTACACAAGTGGCAAATGTGATGAGTGCTGTGAAGTAGAGCGCGGGGTGCTCAGGAACATTTCAGCAGAGCCCTGGAGGATAACCGCCTGAGCTCTGGGAAGGAAGCGTGTGGTGGTGCTTAGGGTCAGAGTGGGGACAAGCATTCCAAGCAAAGGGAACAGCACATATACATGCTATATTAGTCAGGTTTCTCTAGAGGGACAGAACTAATAGGACAGATGTATAAATGAGGGGTAACTGATTAAGTGGTATTGACTTACATGATCAGAAGGTGAAGTCCCACAATAGGCTATCGGCAAGCTGAAGAGCAGGGGGAAGCCAGTCCGAGTCCCCAAACCTCAAAAGTAGGGAAACTGATGGAGAAGCCTTCTGAAGGCCCCAGAGCCCCCATCAAACTGCTAGTGTAAATCCAAGAGTCCAAAAGCTGAAGAACTTGGAGTCTGTTGTTCGAGAGCAGGAAGCATCCAGCATGAGAGAACGATGAAAGCCGGAAAACTCAGCAAATCTACTCCTTCCATGTTCCTCTGCCTGCTTTTATTCTGGCTGTGCTGGCAGCTGATTAGATGGTGGGTCTGCCTCTCCCAGTCTACTGACTCAAAATTAATATCCTTTGGCAACACCCTCACAGACACACCCAGGAACAACAGTTTGCATCCTTCAATCTAATCAAGTTGACACCTAATATTAACCATCATACATCCCCTCCATGGGAAGGAACATGATGCCTTACATAGTCTACTACCCCCAACCCAATCCTACTCCCTCATCCCCAACACCTTCTTCCCCTGGAACTCTAGATAGAGTTTCTTGACTAGACACATAAGCACAATTAGGCTATGCCTAATTGTGAAGCCATCCCAGTTTATACATTTTCTTGTTATACTTGCCTATTTACAAGTTTTTCTTGTGAAAACTTGCCTATTCTTTTTGCTGCCTCCTTGCCACCCTAAAAGAGAAACCCTAAGGAAACACTCCCAGCGTTTGTTATAGTTATTATGACTCAGATTTGAAGACTAGAATTTAATGGAGGTTTTCCTAACATTCCTTGGGGACTTGAAGGACTTTTTTCCCCCACCAGCCACAGAAGTAAGACTACAAAACGTTTATTTATTAAAAGAAAAGAAATCTTCTGGGCTCAAGGTTCTAGTTATTTTAAAAGCAGAGCACTTGTTCCATGTTTTCATATCGCCTCCCCACACCTACCTCTTCTCTCCCATTTCCTTTTTCTTTATTTCTGTGTTGTAGTAATAAGCAAAACAGAGAAACAATTGGTTTTAGTCTTGGATCTTGACCTTGCTGTGTGGCCTTGGCCAAGTCACTTCCCCTCTCTCAGCCTCAGTTTCTTCAAGTGTAAAAAGAGGGGTTGGATGGATCAGAAGATTAAGGCTTCCTTACAGATCCCCATGGGTGAACCCCAACAACGGGCTATTCAGCCAGCAGCCCCAAGTCATTTATGAAAAGCCAGGGTTGATTGAAAAATCTCCCTTTTCAGGAGAAAAACTAGAGGCATAGTTTCCTCACTGGAAGAGATGACCTTGGCAGGAGCCAATTCAGGTACCAGTAAAGGATCTCTTTTCCTGCAGGCCAGCCTCCCTCTCTCCAGCTTGGCTCAATTCTGCATTCATTGACACTGCACTTCTACAAGACCTTAGAACTCCAGGAATTCTCTCCTAGTTTTCATAGGTATGCTTGCATTTCCTACATGGGTTTCCTGTGAATGCCCAGACCAATAATCAAATGCCTCCAGGACCCATAACAAAAATGAGAAGAGTTCTTTCATTATGACAGGTAGGACAGTGGCCACCTCAGGGCTCGTGCTTGATCGAAGGGGATCTGTGTTAGTCAGCATTCTCCAGAGAGGTGGAACCCATTGGATAGATATGTAAAAATATTTATTTTGGGAGTTGGCTCATGCAATTATGGAGGCCTAGAAGACCCACTATCTGCTGTCTGCAAGCTGGAGAAACAGGAAAGCCAGTGGCATAATTAAGTCTGAATTCAAAGGCATAAGATCAAGGAGAACCGATGGTGTAAGTCCTAAAGTCCAAAGGCTTGAGAACCAGGAGCTCTGGAATCTAAGGGAAGATGTTCCAGATGTCTCTGGAAGACAGAATTCACCCTTCCTCTGCCTTTTTGCTTTATTTGATCCCTCAATGGGCTGGATGATGCCTATTCACATTGGTGAAGGTGGATCTTCTTTACTCAGTCTACTGATTCACACCTGTTCCAGAAACACCCTCACAGACACACCCAGAAATATTGTTTTCCCAGCTATCTGGGCACCCCTTATCCCAGTCAAATCAACACATAAAATTAATCATCATAGGCTCTAAGTTCTACTTAGCTCCAACAGTTGAAGTCATTTTGGAATAAGTGTAAAGTGTTTTCACATATTCTGATCTTTCACGAGAAGCTGGAAATTAGCATTTTTAAGTAAAGATGGCTCAATTATAAAACAAAAACCAAAACCATGGCATGAGCAGAAGACAGTGGATCAGATTCAGGCCTGTGGCTGCTGGTTGGCTACTTGTGGGTGTAAGCAAAGTACTGGGTCCTTTCTGATTCTAGACTGAATTTACAAAATCTGTAATGCTTAGCTATACATTCTTTCCATTTAACAATTATTTGTCAACTACCATGAGCTGGTATTATGTAGGATGCTGGGGAGAATAAATAACTAAGACCCAACACATGTGTAAATGAGAATGATAGTGTGATATAATCAATGTCTCCTGGGCTAGGTGTATCTCTTTTGCTTCCACAGCACCTGTGTATACTTCCATTATGGCATGTAACATGCTGGCAAGAAATTGATTCCTTGGACTGTGTCTTCTCAGCTGCCTAAAGAATGAAATCATATAGTCTACTTGTATATGCCCAGCATTGTACACAACTTGACACATCACAGTAGCTCTAGGAAAGCACATAGGCTGACAACTGAGTGAACAGCCCACTGACTGTGTGTCATTCAGGGTTGGGAAAGCAAAGGCAGGTCTCTGTGCCCTATCTCTAGCTTTTCCTCAACTCTGGCTTTATAAACCCTTGCATCAAAAAATAAAAGCTAAGGCTAGTTTTTTCAAATTAGGCTACTTTATTTCTACCCAGTAACTTCCCCACCACCAATAAAGGAATACTTTAAAGGAGCAAACTGTAGAAATAAATAGGAATAAAAGCATTATCTCTGTAAGCCAAGGCCATTAATTCATTTGAAAAAAAAAAAATCAAAGCCTAGGCATGGTGGCTCATGCCTGTAATCCCAGCACTTTGGGAGGCTGAGGTGGGCGGATCACCTGAGGTCAGGAGTTTGAGACCAGCCTGACCAACGTGGTGAAACCCCGTCTCTACTAAAAATACAAAAAAATTAGTCAGGCGTGGTGGCGGGTGCCTGTAATCCCAGCTACTCGGGAGGCTGAGACAGGAGAATCGCTTGAACCTGGGAGGCAGAGGTTGCAGTATGTTGAGATCACGCCATTTACATTCCAGCCTGTGCAACAAGAGCAAAACTCCATCTCAAAAAAAAAAAAAAAAAAAAAAATCAAGATGAAGAACATACTCTCATGTAACGAAAGTCCTTAAAGTCTTAAAGGACTTAAAGGAAAATCTTAAAGTGAAGTCTCAGTGTAATGAAAAATCCATTGGTTTAGGAATCAGATCACCTGGCTTCTAGTTCACTTCTGCAACTGTGAGATCTCAAGTAAACTACTGACTCCATCTGGGCCCCAGTGTCCTCCACTGTGAAGTGAGAGGTAATTGGAGGATCTCCAGAGTTACTTCTGGGTTTCATAGACTGTGCATCCTGGCAACCAGTTGCCTCTTCTGAGACCACCTGGTCTGGTAGGAAGAAAAACACAAGGAAATATATGAGTAAACATAATCATGCCTCCTTCTGCAACAGTAGCCATAACTCTGCTCTCCGCAGGACAAAGGAATGAGTAATAGTGCAGTGGAAATCTCATCTACTTCCCTCTTCTTCAAGAACCAAGGGGCTACTCCAAACATCTTGAAATGCAACATAAAACACAAACTGACCACACCAGAGTGCAGCTCCAGGTTTTAACAGCACTTTGATGCTTGGCAGATTTCTCTGGATTTGTTTTTTAGGCTGACACACTGCGCCTCTCCGTTCACCCTGCAGCATTCTCGAACGGACTTCAGAAACTCACTAGGAAAAGGAGTGGAGGGTGTGGAGCAAGGGAAGGTTTGGATGAAAGGCTGGGAAATGCTCCCTCAGGGGAAGGGAAATCTGGCACCATCAATAACTTTAAGTCTATAAAATGATTTTCTTCTGGGACTAAAAGCTCACATGATATACTATATTTATCACTCACTGAATCTCATTGTCTTATTCAAAATTTCCACTTCCTATAGTTAACTTCTTTTGGCCCATGACCTGTCACATTTCTTTTATGGCTAGTATATTGAATTTCAACTATTAGCAGCCATTTATTAAAAACAAAACACACCCACAGAAAACCAGGCAGACACAACTTGATTAATAACAAGTCGGTGCTTTCGTCTTATATTTCTTTCAGGTCAGAGAGGTTGGAAAACTGCTAATGAGTCTTCTGTACCTTTTAAAGAAATGTCTTAGAGTAATCCTACAATTAGGAGTTTCCTATATCAGGTAGAAATTAAATGCTTTGAAAGCTTCTAGTTTCAAAAAAGGTAGTGAACTAGCACAGGATATTGGCTTCCTCCCAAAGCCCAATCTTAAAGTGAGAGGAAGTTGCCAGATCCTGAAAGCAAAGAGAAAAACTATAGAGATTTTCATGGTGAGGGTGGGAGACATGGTAAGGGTGAGAGTGGGGGAGGGCAAAATGTCACAGACACTTTGAGTGTGATAAGTAATTTTATGTCCGCTTGACTGGACCAAGGATGCCCTGACATTTGATCAAACATTATCCTGGGTTTGTCTGTGAGGATGTTTCTGGATACGGTTGGCATTTGAATTGGTACACTGAGTAATGCAGATTGTCTTTCCTAATATGGTGGGCCTCATCTAATCAGTTGAAGGCTTGGCTAAAACAAAAAGACTGAGAAAGGGGAAAATTCTTCTGCCAGACTATTTGAGCAGGAACATCAGTCTTTTTCTACCTTTGAATTTGAACTAAAACATCGGCTCTTCCTGGGCTTTGAGCCTGCCAGTTTTCAGGCTGGAATTTATGCCATCAGCTCTCCTGGTTCTCAGGTCTTTGAACTCAGACTGTAATGACACTTCGGCTCTTCTGGGTCTTCAATTGCTGACTACTGACCTTGAGACTTCTTGGCCAGCCCCTATAATCCTGTGAGCCAGTTAGTCTCCTGTTGGTTTTGTTTCTCTGGAGAACCTTGACTAACACACTAGAGTTGTGCCTGAAAAGTGCTTGCCGGTTGGTTTCTATCTTTCCTTCATGTTTATTTGGGTGGATCACTGCCCACCACATTGATCCCACAGCACAGGAAAATAGTTGTGCTTCTCAAAGGCAACAGAATAAGATCCTAGATCCTGAATAGCGTATTAAATAGAGGTTTGCTGGACAGGCCACTCTGAGGATTCCCTTACCAAAACCTTTTTAACATTCCATTTTACCTCCTCTACCTCCTTTACTTACCTCTTTGCATTTTTTTTTTTTTTTTTACCAGTTGTTCTAGGGATTGCATATGCATCCTTAACTTATCACTTAGAGCTAATATTGCATGAAATATAAGAGCAGTATGAAATGTGAGAGCAATGTCCTGCTGATGCTTTGGGCTTAGAGATTACCACCAAGAAAGACAGCCTCTGAAAAGAGCAGTGCCTGAGTGGAGGTTCTGGGCATGACTACATACCCAGGAATTACAGCGGAAGGCAACATCACCCTGAAGTGCTTAGAGACGTGCCCCTTGCCCAACTCACTTTGAGGCTATACAATCTAGGCATTTGACTCTCCTCCAAGGTATATACTAACAGTAAAGGTAGCTGATAGGATTTCAGAAGGGAAGACAAAAGAGAATTCTGAGGAACACAGACATCAGGAAAGAAAGGCCAAAAACTGAATGACATACACCAGAGGAAGCAAAATTAAGGGTCTGGGAAGAACAAGAATATAAATAAATGTAATAAATATTTTCAAAGTTCTAATAAAGGATGTTGGAAACATGAAGCAGATATAAATTATGAATAGGAGCCAAATGGAAATACAGGGTAGAAAAAATATAATAGTTGAAATAAAGAGTTCAGCAGGATGAAAATATTTTTTCTTCCTTTCATTTCTTTAAAATATATGACAGTTTAAAGCAAAACTTTAGTACTCTTTTTGGGGGTTTATAATGTATTGAGATATAAGATGTATGTAACAATAGCACAAAGGCTGGAAGTGGACATATGGAATTACACTGTTGCAATGCTCTTATATTTCATGCAATATTAGCCCTAAGTAATAAGTTAAGGATGCATGTACAATCCCTAGAACAACTGCTAAACAAAAAATGCAAAGAGGTAAAGTTAAGTTGCCAGTAGAGGAGATAAAATGGAATGCTAAAAAATAATCAGTCATTCGGGTGCGGTGGTTCATGCCTGTAATCCCAGCCCTTTGGGAGGCCATATAAAACCCAAGTTTCTACTTATGCAACTAGTAAAAGAAGAGCAATTCAACCCAGAGTGAATACAGAGAAAGAAATGCTAGGGATAAGAGAAGAAATCAATCACATAGAAAATAGAAAAATAATAGAGACAACTAACAAAATAAAAAATTGGTTATTTTGGAAGATTAATGAAGTGAAACGTAAGTCCACAAAAACACTTTACAAGAATGTTTATAGCAACTTTATTCATAATAGACAATAACTGGAAACCAATGTCTATGAATAGAAGAATAGATAGATCAATGTGGTATGGTCATACAATGGCATACTACTGAACAATACAAAGGAAAGAACTGTTAGCACACACAACAACGTGGATCAATGTCTCAGACATGCTGAGCAAGAGGCAAAACAAAAAGGAATAGATACTTTATGATCCCATTTATATGAGGCCAAGAACAGGAAAACAGACAAAAATCTATGGTGAAAAAAATAAAATATAAGAAATGGCTGCTAGTGGGAAGGTGGTTGACAAAAGAACTTTCTGGGATCATGGAAATGCCTTATATCTTGATAGCTGTGTGGTTGGATGGATGATTTCATTTACCACTACTCATCAAATTGCACACTTAAGATCTGCGCATTTCACTTCTGAAGATTGTATATGAAAAATAACTGTAAGCAAGCATTAAACTTATGAAGTTTGCTTATTGAAGTAGTAATGGTTAGCAAAAAAGCAAAAAGGTTGAGGATAATGGGAGCCAGATTTCCCATTGTTGGAGTTACAAACACAGCAAGAAGGATGAGTAGAATGTACCCTGTGTTGTTGAATTGAGATTAGTGGTATCAGTCTGAACATCAGTGTAATAAAATACATTATATATTATATGTATTTCCTAGCCACCATCACTTGAAAAGACCTAAAAGCCATGCCACATCAGTGGCAATGATTCTATCTAATGCCCAGATCTTGGGGTCTAAATACTACCTTCCATTAAAAGACATTAGAGTTCTTTGGAGAAAAGGCTGATTCCAGGGCTGGGGCAGAGGTCAACAATGAGCCTAGAACATCTTGTTTGTGCCAAAAAGTCAGGAAGTGCTAGTCCAGTAATGAGGATATGTTAAAACCATATTGGAGCTAACCTGAAGTGGCTGTCACTGACCAAATCTATTATAATTTTATAATTGAATAGTAATAAATTAAACTCATTCAACAAAATGAAAATCCATCAATCCATATTGATATTGTCAGTCAATGAATAAATAAATAAAAATGGGTAAAGAACAAGCTCTTCCTTACAATAGAAGGAATGTTGGAGTTAGAAAATTATCAATGGGTGCTAAAACTGAAGAGTGAAAATTTAGGGAAGAAAAGAACATTTACATTGTCTCAAAGGATCTTGCAAAATATTACTTATTAGTCACAAAGGCGAGAATACCACCCTGACAGTGGAGAAATGTGGCAGTTGTCACCTTACATCAAGAAACTTTAGATAAACCCAAACTGAAGAATATTCTACAAAATAACTGATCCGTCCTCTTCAGAAGAGTCAAGGTGAAGAAAAAAGGCTGAGAAACTGTTCCAAATTAAAGGAGGTTAAAGAGATAAACCAACACAGCACAGTGCATAATCCTGGACTGGATACTGGTTTGGGAGAGCAGAATAGCTCTGTGCCCAGTACTTGGACAAATGTTACCATTAGAATATACAATGTAGATTACATAATAGTATTGTATTATGTCAGTGTTAAATATCCAGATTTTGATAATGGAACTGTGACATATAAAAGAATGTTTGTGTTTTTAAGGAAATAAACATTGAAATATTTAGGGATAAAGGGGCTGATATATCCAGTTTACTCTCAAATGATTAAAAGTGCATACATATAAATAGAAATAGGAAGTAATGAAGTAAATGGGGCAAAATATTAAATGATTAATAAATCTAGGTAAAGAGTATATGGGCATTTCTTGCACTATGCTTTCAACTTTTCTTTAAATTTGAAATTGTATCAAAATTATAAGTTACCAACAAAATCCACGGGGAAAAGATTGTTTAGTAGAGGCAATTGAAATAGTGAGTAAAGGCAACCTTAAGTCTCTTCCCAGGGAATGAATAGTTACAAGATGTCAGGCACAAATAATGGAATACAATGCAGGAGTCAGAATTTTTAAATGTATGTATGTATGTATGTATGTATGTATGTATGTATGTATGTATCTATCTATCTATCTGTCATCTATCTTATTTATCAGTCTGTCTATCTGTAAAGGACAACATGACTAAATCTCAAAAATATATTTTTGCATGAAAAAGTAATGAATATAACGAGATCCACAGGTAAATACTATTTGTGTACATTAATCACATATATGCAATCATATCATGATATTTACAGGTATGGACCTAACTAAGAACATAAATTAGATACCCAGGAGTGGGGGCTTATGGGAGAGAAATGAATGAAAGTCAGTCTGGAAGAATAAAAGGAGAAAATAATAAAGGAAAATAACATAAGAAAGGAGCCTTGCAAGGGATGATGATGACGATATGACATAGACAGAAAAATATGATTAAGTTAAATATTTGCCACTGGTGTCCCAAAAATAGGAGCTGGCGGCAGAAAGGAAACATAACGTGGAGTCCCTTTCAAGATGCCATTTAGTCTCAGGGTTTCATTTGATTCATTCATAAAACACATACTTGCCTGTGCACCAGGCACCTTGCTAGATGCTGGGAAAATAGTTTGAATGAGATAGGAACCAGGAACATCCTCTGACCTCACCTTATAGTCCAGGAAACTAACCCCAGTGAGTAAGTGTTCATATATCACTGGAGAAGGCAAGGATGGTATTTGAGATGAGGAAAGTTCAGAATAACTACCTTTTGCTGAATTTGCCCAATTAATTCTACTTCTATGAACAAATCACAGGAAGCCACTTTACCATTTCCCTTCAGTTTATGCCTCCTTGCAATTTGGAGAATTTCCTTAAATTCCTATTCTCTGTAATGTATTATCAATTTTGTTTTGACTAACTTGATCTGTTAAACCAGCCCTGTGCAATGTTTAGAGTAATCCTCATAATTGTGAAGCCTGTCCATACCATTCATAGGTCCCTGTTACTGTCCTTTTCTGTAATACTTGATAGACATGTCAGGCCCTTCCTATGAAAAGCATAGGCTCTTCCTGCTCTCCTCAGGCCTATCATAATACTTTGCATTTGTTACACTCTCAGTTATATTGAATTAATAAAGATATGCTAAATTAACTCAGGAGCAATCTAGTTGTGACATCTTGACTCTTGGGTTTCTACCCAAGTACCTAATCAGTGCTATTGTACTTTGAAGAAAAAAGTTTATTAAGCACTTTTACAAACCTTAACATGAATTGCTATACATTTTCTTTAGTCACTGGCAGTTCAGGATCCAACTAATGAGAAATATATTTTCTCACAGATGGTCTAGGACGCACACTACATTGTTCGTACTTATGAAAAACATAAAGAAACAATAAAAATAAGATATTGTGAGAGCTTTGAAGTGCGTGGGTCACAATGGCAGGTTCCTTTGTTGAGCAGCGGATTTTCCTAATGCCACTCAGCTAGATTCTTATCAAACATTTCTGAGCAGGAGACAATGAAAATGACCCAGCATGAATAAAAGAACAGATGAGAAATGTGCTGTGATAAAGGCTGAAAAGGAGGCAGGCAAGTGCCTGGGTCCTCATTGAAAACAAATAACCCGAGGTGGGGAGAGAGGCTCGCTTTATCTTTGGCATTCTTTTTATAGCTCTGATCCGGAATTGTTTTCCCTTGAAAATGAATGGAGTGCCAGGGAGAGCTGCTTGATCTTACTCTCTGGCCTTTTCATTGCACTGTGCAGCCATTTTAATGAGTTATTTCTCACAGTCACCCTACCAGGCAGGTCATCATCAATATCCTTGTTTTCCAGGCAGAACCTAAGTGAGGCAAGGGCTGAGGGTGATTCAGTAATGGGTCTTAATTATGTTAGGGTCGTGTGGCTGAGGATGGCGAGCAGCTGTTTTGGGGAGTCTCTCCTGAGTTCAGAGGAGAAGGTACGAGGAGAGCTGGGATAGGGGCAACATTAGAGCAAAAGGAGTTCTGCACTGGGAGACTGTTCCCTGCATTATCATGGAGGTTTCTGAGAAGAGGAATCTGACTTCTGCCTCTTGGTTTGTACCATGAAAGCATCTACTAGATGCTATAGATGTACATCTCCCAGAAAATAAATGCTCAGTTGGTCGATTGATGAATGATATGAACAACTCTTTATGTAGGGATATTTCAACCAAAGCTAGGGACAGATTGATCTGGTCCAACTTGATCTACCAAGAAGAAAAGACCAAATGATTCTGCAAGGTCACTGGCATTTCTTGGGATGCATAAGCAGCACCTATCTGCCATTAGCTCTGCTCAATTTAATTCAAAGTTCAGTCAAGTTAATGCTTTTGATCATCTGCTACATGGAAGGTAATAGACAAGGCTCTGGGTAGATTGCAGAAATAAATCAATTATGGCTCGTGACTCATTGAAAGGTAGAGTGGGAGAGAAAGAAATGTATGCAACTTCTTACAATACAGATATCTGAGAATATGAGAAGTGCTATCTTAGAAATTCAATTAGTTCATGAGACTATGGAAGAGGAAGTGAAGAATTCCAGTTTGGGCATTGGGAGCGAAGGGATAATAACTACACAGATTAACATCACTATGTGCCGTGCAGATGATAAGTGCTTTACTTGAATTATTTTATTTAATACTTACAACTGTATACAATAAGTACGAATGTGATTTTCATTTTATTCACCATCATATGGAAGCAGAGAGCAGTTAAGTAACATACTGGCAAGCAGCAGAGGCAGAATTGAACTAAAGCTGTCTGACAGCGCTTAAGCTAAGTTTAAAGAAAATTCATGTTATATTCCAGTCTCTGGGTTAGGTGTTTCATATAGATTATTTATTTACTTCTATAAATAACTCTAAAAATTATATTATCTCCCTTTGACACATCTGAGATTCCAAGAGCTTAAATGACTTGACCAAGTTACATGGTTAATAAATATCAAAAGGCACTTTCCTTCCCAGACTGATGTGGCCTCATGCTGTGTCATTTCAACTCTCTGCAAGGCTGCTTCAGGTAGAAAATAGCCAATGCTTCCTCAAGACCTCAGGAACCCCAGGCAACCAGCCATGTCCAGCTGAAGGCAATTGAAAGATCTCAGGCACAGTCTCTGAAAAGCCTCCAGACCACTGTACATTCAAGCCCACGGATAAACTGCCATCTGGAGCCCTGCAGCAGCAGCAGACTCAGAGCTTTCAGACCTTCAGAACTGGTCACGTTGTCCCCAGGGTGGTTGTATTAGTTATCTATTATAGCAGTGTAACAAATTACAGCAAGTTCAGTGGTGTAAAACAACATACATTACCATCTCATGGTTTCATCATTCAAGCATCTGGGCATGGCTTAACTAGGTCTTCTGCTCAGACTCTCATAAGGCACAATGTGTTGGTCAGCTGCATTTTCATCTGGAGCTTGGGCTCCACTTCCAAGCTTGTGTAGGGTATTGGCAGAATTCAGTTCCTCCCTAGGGTAGGACCAAGGTCCTCAACTCCTAGATGCTGCCTCCCTCCAGAAGCAGTTGACAGCATGGCTGTTTGCTTTTTAAGAGCCTGCAGGAGAGCATCTGCTATAGACTGAATGTTTGTGGTCTCCCCCAGATCTGTATGTTGAAATCCTAACCCACAATGTGATCGTATTAGGAGATGGGGCCTTTGAGAGGTTATTAGGCCATGAGGATGGAGCCTTCATTAATGGGATTAGTGCCTCTATAAAAGGAACTTCAGAGAGCTCTTTAGCTCTCTTTCTGTCATTTGAGAAGGCAGCTGTCTACAAAACAGGAAGAGAGCCCTCACCAGAACCTAACCATGCTGGCACTCTGATTTTGGACTTCCAGCCTCCAGAACTGTGAGAAATAAGTTTCTATTGTTTACAAGTCACTCTGTCTGTGGTACTTTGCCATAATAGCTCCAAGGGACTAAGGCAGTACCTCTTTCCTGAGGAAGGACATATGCCTCCTTTAATTTGATTTGACTTCGATTTGATTAAGTCAAACCCTTGCAAGATAACCTCGCTTTTGGTTCACTCAAAATCAAATGATTTGGGACCTCAATTACATCTGCAAAATCTCTTCATTTTTTGCAATATAATGTAGACTAATCACAGGAATGATATCCCACCCTATTCATAGGACTCATCCACACTCATAGGGAGGGAATTATGTATAGCAAGTACACCATAGAGCAAGAATTTGAGGATCATCTTAGAATTCCACCTGCCATGGGGCAAGAATTTGAGAATCATCTTAGAATTCTGTCTGCCATGTGAAACTCATTCCTAGCACCGTGGATGCTTTGGTCTCCTTTAGGCTAAAACAGGACCTAGTTATCTAGGCAGAGCCAGAGAAGAGTCTATATATGAGCCACATGCATTTTGGAATTGCCTGTCTCCTTTTCCTCTTGTGCAGGGGTCACACACCACCCATCAGTGAGTTTTGGCCCATGGGTCAGCATTTCTGATGAAAGATTTCATGGGAAAAGGATGACATTTATGTCTAAAGTTGATTTGGTGGTTAGCTTTGGTGATTATCTTTTAATTATCTCTGCTTCCCCTCTCCCCCATTGTTGTTGACAGTCAAGACTTAGTTGTGCATATTATTTATTGAAAAAGCTAAAGAGGAAACGGCCAAGGCTAAAGCCTAATAATTGAGAGGAAACAAGTCAGAAGACATCTAAATGTCAATTGATGGAATTGGCTTCTTGACTTGAAGATTATATCTTTAAACAGTCTTGGGAAACAGCATTTTAATTCAATGAAGGAATTCTTATAAATACATTTTAATTGCTTTTTCAAGGATTGTCTATTGAGACCCCACCTTAGGTTTTGTTTTGTCTTGTTCTGTTTACCATTTTCTTGCATGCACACTTAGCGCCAAAGGGACTGGACAATAAAAGAAGGCTAAGCCTGCAACACTAAGTACGATTGTAAGAAAGCAATTTAGGGAGAGCAATTTTCAATCTCATTCAAAGGTGTCCAACATTTCAATATTCCTAGACATTTCTTGCCATAGCAGTGCCAAAATAGAGACAACTTTTGCCCTATAGTCAACTCTCATGATGAGCCAGCTTTTATTGAATCAAAAAGCCCTAAAATTCCCACCACAACTCTGATCAAAATCCAATCCTTAGAATGTCATTAAGACTGAATAGGAGTTTTATTTCTACCATCCTCCACCATTTTATTGATTAACTCTGCTCAGAACACAACCAGCTCACAAAGGCTCAGATCCTAGAATTGGGTGAGAAAGGTTTTTTTTTTTTTTTTTTTTTTTTACCAGAGAGAAGGGCAGAGGGATTTTTGTTAACTTGACATCTGGGGCCCAGACTGGGACCACTGTGAGCCTGGAATATTCTTTCAGTCCTCCCCTCCTCGTCATCCACCCATTTAAAACAGCCTCAAACTTGAAAGTCCTGATGACTTCAAATATCTTCCTGGGTCTGTAGTGAAGATTCTTATAAATATTACAAAAGATTTATCACTTTAGTGTGAAATTCTCTGATACCAGCAGGGAGTTTTTAAACACAACTGGCAACAAGAAGCATATGGTCAGAGATTCAAGTTACTGCTTTCTTTCTTTCTTTCTTCTTCTTTTTTAATTGTTGTCTGCCAAGGACAATATATTTTTTTCCCTTCTTCAAAATAAACATTGTGCAGGAATGTGCCTCAGCAAATGGCTGGGGCTCTATTATATTTCATGCAGCTTTCTAAACAATTTTCAACCCTGGGCTGGCCTGGTGTCAAACAGAAGGCAACCAACAATAGCAAAATCCCATTAAAGCCAAGAAGGTTCCTTCCTGGGGTGAGCCTGGCCAGAAATAGTCATCTTGGCTCATTCTCCAGTTTGGCACCGGGGACTAATAATGCACGGCCTCCTAATGGAAATTATCTGATTTCATCCAAGAGCTCCTCCAGAGAGAGCCGGGCTGACGCACTAACAGTCAATATAACAACATTCTTCTTGAAGTGCTGAACAATAGGCCTTTGGAGAGACTGTGATAAACCACGTCAGACTCCGGACAAACACGAGTGTAAAAATAGGCATCAGAGGCATTGACACAGCCACCTAATTTCTCAGGGGGGAGGCCCACAGAGGAAGGTTTGTTCAGAATGCTTGTTGAGAATACTTCATCAGAAGTAGTGGAAGAAGGATAGTGAAGAAAGAAAGAAAAGGGATGGGGAGAGAGATAAAAGGAAGACTGGATCAGATCAAGAATGGGGAAAAAATAAGAAAATGATAAATGAAAGAGAGGAGTTAATTCTTCATCTGTGGTACAATTGTCCATGGCTAGCTAATATAAATCAAACTTTGGGTATGATTCCCTTTAACATCATGGGGCTGTTTTTCAAATGCTATGTGCAAAGAACAGCCAGCAGGAAATAATGCTCCATTTAACGAGAGAGATATTTAGGCATATATATTACTCACATATGTTTATAGGAGTTCTGTGAATTTACCGCTTTTCTAAGACCAACAGGATCATCCTGAGGCATACATTTGGTTTTATGTTTCCTCATGTTATTACTTGTTTTCTGAATACTTTTAGCCTCCTCTAAATTTTAAGCTCCTCAAGAGGAGAAACCAGCTTGTGTCTATAATGCTTATCCACATCGAGACAATAGTATCAGTCAAAACTGTTGATTGGTTGGTTTTTGTTGAGCCTAATAGTCTTGAAACATCAGAAAGTCTCTCATGAGTGGGTATTTCAAGAAATAAATTTCTTCAAAATCGATAATTTCAGGGCCCAAATCCATGTCAACACCTCCCTGATTCCACCCCGACTCCCGCCTTCCTACTTCCCTTCCCCATCACCAAGCTAGAAAATGGCATAGCTTGAGGAATATAGAATGGCTTCCCTAGACCACAGGGCCTAAGATAGACCACAAGACATTCTCCTTGGGCCCAACATGTGAATTTGCAACTCTAGGCTGATGCAAGAGAATGTGTTCTAGCTGCATTCACACCACTGGAATAATATTCACAGTCTGAATCAAGATGGTGGCTCAAGCACATGTCTGCTTTCCCTGCCCAAACCCCAATCCAGATATATATTCAACATACAGATAACACTGTGTCTTGGGAGGGAAATTCTGTGTCTGGGGGATACCAGAGTGAAAAGTCTACTTCTTTAGATAGCTTTTGTACATTTTCAAGGTTGAACTCTGTGAATATAACACTATTCAAAAATTTAAAGTTAAGTTTAAATAAGCTAGTATTAGAGTATCAATATAAAATAAAATGGAATTTAAGGCCAAATGCATAAAAGGAAAAATGAGACATATTTATATTGATTAAAAGTATAGTTCATGGCCAGATGTGGTGGCTCACACCTGTAATTCTACCACTTTGGGAGGCCAAGGCAGGCAGATCATGAGGTCTGGAGTTCAAGACTAGCCTGGCCAACATAGTGAAACCCCATCTCTACTAAAAATACAAAAATTAGCCGGGCATGATGGGTGCCTGTAATCCCAGCTACTCGGGAGGCCAAGTCAGGAGAATCGCTTGAACATGGGAGGCAGAGGTTGCAGTGAGCTGAGATGGCACCACTGAACTCCAGCCTGGGCAACAAGAGTGAAACTCCATCTCAAAAAAAAAAAGAAAGAAAAAAAGTAGAGAGTTCACTAAGAAGTCACTTAACTTCATGTATCTAGCAACTTCAAAATATACAAAACTGACAGAAATATAAGGAGAACCTAATGATGCATAAAAATTAAGACTAAATACACAAAAAGAAGGTATTATATAGTAATAGCATTTGAATAACATACACATATCTCATAGATATATGTAAAACTTGATATTAAACAGAGACAACACATTTAAAAAAATATACAGAAATTTACACAATCAGTTCATATGTTGAGCCACAGAGAAAATATCAACAAATTCCAAAGTAAATGGGGTCATACAAGTTGCATTCTCCGAGTGCAATGCAATAAAAATGGAAATTATCAAAAGTGCTAGCCACATAAACACACGCATGTAAATCTGTCCACTTGGAAGTGTAAAATATCCCTCTACGTTCTTGGTATAAATGCAAAGCAAAACTATTTAGAAATAAATTATGAGGACTCTTATCAAAACAAATGGGGCATAGTCAAAGCAATACTCAGAAGAAATTTTGCAGTTTTAAAATGCATTTTTCTTAGAAAATAAAAGATTGAAAAATAATGAAAGCATTCAACTTAGGAATAATAGCAATAACAAAATTAAAGATAAAAAAGAAAATAAAACATAAAACATTATGTGTGCATATATTAAACTATTTTAAAAGGAAAATATTTTGTGTCCTTGGGATTTCTTCTGTAGAATACATTAAACTGGATAGATGTTGTCAAATATTTATTTAAATAAAGTATTGGCCAGGTGTGGTGGCTCACGCGTGTAATCCCAGCACTTTGGGAGGCCAAGGTGGGCGGATCTCCTGAGGTCAGGAGTTCAAGACCAGCCTGGCCAACATGGTGAAACCCCATTTCTGCTAAAAATACAAAAATTAGCTGGATGTGGTGATGCATGCCTGTAATCCCAGCTACTTGGGAGGCTGAGGCAGGAGAATTGCTGGAACCCAGGAGTTGGAGCCTGCAGTGAGCTGAGATCGTACCATGGTACTCCAGCCTGGGCGACAGAGTGAGACGCCATCTCAAAAAAAACAAAAATAAAAAAGTATCAGTAAAGATGATTTCTGGTGTGTTTTGCATAAAATATTGCTAGGATTAAATTACAACACAAGTAAAGGATTTGATGCAGTGCCTGTACTGGAATAATTACTATTTAGCTGCTATTATTACCATTAAATATCTTTTTGTGACAGGAAAATCACAGAAGTTCACTTTAGTGTTAAAAAAGTTTCTTTTAAGTTCACTGGAATAAAAACTGCTTTCATATTATCTTTCTCTCATTTGTTCCATTGATGGTTACCTTACTCCTTGTCTCTACTCCCCTAATCTCAAAACCTGAATCAGTGTACTCTTTTTCATACAGGACACTTTTTCAAATATATGGTCAAGTAGAATGGGCCATTAAACATGTGCATAGTTTTCACTTCTCTTATCAGGCAAAACATTGCCAACTGTTTATCTTTCCTTACTTAAGTGGAAAGGAATCTAGGTCTTCCACCTTCTTTTTAAAATATTTTATTTTTTGTGGATACATAATGGATATACATATGGATGTACATGTGGTAATGTAATAGCTTTATACAATTTGTAAAGACCAAATCAGTGTAATTTGGGTATCCATCACCTCAAATATTTGTCTTTTCTTTATGCTAACAACATTCGGATTATTCTCTTATAGCTCTTTGAAATATACAATGGGTTACTGTAAACTGTAGTCACGCTACTCACCTATCAAACACTAGGTCTTATTTCCTCTATCAAACTGCTTATTTATACTCATTAATCAACCTTTCTTCATCCCCTCCTACTCACTACCTTTCCCAGCCTCTGGTAACCACCAATTTACTCTCTATCTTCATGAAATTCACTGTTTTGGCTCCCACATATGAATGAGAACATGTGATATTTGTCTTTCTGTGCTTGACTTACTTCACTTCACTTCACATAATGACCTTCAGTTCCATCCATGTTGCTGCAAATGACAGAATTTCATTCTTTTTATGGCTAAATAGCATTCCACTGTTTGTATATACCACTTTTTTTTTTTTTTTTTTTGAGAGGAGTCTCGCTCTGTGTCCCAGGCTGGAGTGCAGTGGCCGGATCTCAGTTCACTGCAAGCTCCGCCTCCCGGGTTTACGCCATTCTCCTGCCTCAGCCTACGGAGTAGCTGGGACTACAGGCGCCCGCCACCTCGCCCGGCTAGTTTTTCGTATTTTTTAGTAGAGATGGGGTTTCACCGTTTTCACCAGGATGGTCTCGATCTCCTGACCTCGTGATCCGCCCCTCTCGGCCTCCCAAAGTGCTGGGATTACAGGCTTGAGCCACCGCGCCCGGCCTATACAAATTTTTTTTATCCATTCATTCACTGATGGGCACTTAGGTTGATTCCATATTTTAGTTATTGTGAATAATGCTGCAATAGACGTAACAGTTCAAACATCTCTTCAATATACTGATTTCATTTCTTTTAGATATATACCCAGTAGTGGAATTGCTGTATCATATGGTAGTTCTATTTTTAGTTTTTTGAGGAAACTCCATACAATTGTTATACTAGCTGTACTCATTTACATTCCCAAACACAGTGTATGAGAGTTCCCATTTCTCCACATTCTTGCTAGCATTCATTATTCCTTGTATTTTTGAAAAGAGCCATTTTAACTGGGGTAAGATGATATCGTATTGTGGTTTTGGTTTGCATTTATCTGATAATTAGGGATGTTAAGCATTTTTTCATATACCTGTTGGCCATTTGTATGTTTTCTTTTGAGATATTTGTGTTTAGGTCTTTTACCCATTTAAAAATTGAATTTTTTTTTTTTTTTTTTTTTTTTTGCTACTGTATTGTTTGAAGTCTTTATATATTCTGGCTATTCAATCTCTTGTCAGATGGATAGTTTTCAAATATTTTCTCCCATTATGTGGGTTATATCTTCACTTTGTTGATTATTTCCTTTGCTGTGAAGAAGCTTTTTAGCTTGATAATCCTATTTGTTGATTTTTGCTTTAGTTGCCTCTGCTTTTGAGGTCTTACACAAATAATCTTTGTCCAGACCAATGCCATGGAGCATTTCCCCAATATATTTTTTGAGTATTTTTATAGTTTCAAGTCTTAGATTTAAGTCTTTAATCCATTTTGTTTGAGTTTTGTATATGGGGAGAGATAGGGGTCTAATTTTTTTCTTCTACATATGGTTATTCAGTTTTCCCAGCACCATATATTGAAGAAACTGTCCTTGCCTCATTGTATGTTCTGAGCACTTTTGTTGAAAATGAGTTGGCCATAAATAAGTGAATATATATTTAGGTTCTTTATTCTGTTCCATTGGTCTACATACCTGTTTTTATGCCAATACCATGATGATTTACTTACTGTAGCTTTGTAGTATATTTTGAAATCAGGTAGTGTGATGCTTCCAGCTTTCTTTTTTTTCACTCAGGATTGCTTTGGGTATTGGGGGTCTTCTGTGGGTCCATATAAATTTTAGGATTCCTTTTTCTATTTTTTGTGAAAAATGTCATTGGTTTTTTTGATAGGGATTGCATTGAATTGGTAAATTGCTTTGAGTAGAATTGTCATTTTTAACAATACTAATTCTTCCAACCCATAAACTGGAATGTCTTTCCATTTTTGCATTTCCTTTTCCATTTCTTTCTTCAGTATTTTACAGTTTTTCTTGTAGAGATCTTTACTTCTTTGATTAGATTGAGTCCTAAGTATTTTATATTCTTTGTAACTATTGTAAATGGAATTACTTTCTTGATTTCTGGGGTATATAAGTAATACTGATTTTTGTATGTTGGTTTTGTATCCCGCAACTTTACTGAATTTGTTAATCAGTGCTAATCCTTTTTTTGTGGAGTCTTTAGGATTTTCTAAGTATAAGATTATGCAAACTGTCAACAAGGCTAATGTGACTTCTTTCTCTCAATTTAAATATGCTTTATTTTTCTCTTTTGCCTATTTGCTCTGGCCAGGATTTCCAGTACTATGTTGAATAAAAGTGGTGAAAGTTGGCATCCTTGACTTGCTGCAGATCTTAAAGGACGGGCTTTCAATTTTTCCCTGTTCAGTATGATCAGTTAACTGTGAATTTGTCATTGTGACCTTAATTACTTTGAGATATGTTCCTTCTATACACAGTTTGTGGGTTTTTTCTCATAAAAGGATGCTGAATTTTATTAAATACTTTTTCAGCATCTGTTGAAATGACTATATGGTTTCAGTTCTTGGTTCTGTTAATGGGATGTATTTTATTTATTGATTTGCATGTGTGGAGCCATTCTTGTATCCCTGGGATGACTCCCACTTGATCACAGTGAATTTTTTTTTTTTGATAAGTTGCTGAATTCAGTTTGGTAGTTTTTGTTGAGAATTTTTGCATCTATTTTTATCAGTAATATTAGTCTACAGTTTTCTTTCTTATGTGTCTTTGTCTGATTTTAGTATCATTTTAGTATCAGGATAATGCTGGCCTCACAGAATGAGTTTAGAAGGATTCACAGAATGAGTTTAGTTTAGAAGGATTCCCTCCTCTTCGACATTTTGTGAAGAATTTGAATAGAATTTGTATTAGATTTTCTTTAAATGTTTGGTTGAATTTGGTAATAAAGCCATCAGGTCATGGTTTTAAAAAACATTTTTTTTAAATAAGGCAAGTCATTGCTCTTTTGCCCAGGCTGGAGTGCAGTGGTGTGATTATAGCTCACTGCAGCCTGGAATTCCTTGATTGAAGTGATCCTCCTGTCTCAGCTTCCCAAGTAGCTAGGACTACAGGCATGCACCACCACACACAGCTAATTTTTTTTTTAATTTTTATTTTTTGTAGAGACGGGTTCTTGCTGTGCTGTGCATGATGGTCTTGAGCTCTTGGCCTTAAATGATCCTCCTGCCTTGGCCTCCCAAAGTGCTGGGATGACATGCATGAGCCACCATGCCTAGCCTGGACTTTTCTTTGATGGGAGACTTTTTTTTTTTTTTTTAAATTAAGGCTTCTATCTCATTACTTATTATTAGTTTGTTGAGGTTTTCTCTTTCTTCATGGTTCAATCTTAGTAGGTTTTATGTGTCCAGGAGTATATCCAGTTCTTCTAGGTTTTCCAATTTATTGCTCTATGGTAGTTCATAATAATCTCTAATGGTCTTTGTATTTCTGTGTTCTCAGCTATCATGTCTCCTTTTTCATTTATGATTTTATTTATTTGGGTCTTTTCTTTTTCCTTAGTCTGGCTAAAGGTTTGTCATTTTTATCTTTTCAAAAAATAGACTTTTAATTTTGTTTATCTTCTTTTTTTTAGTCTCAATTTCATTTATTTTTTACTCTCATCTTTAGTATTTTTTCCCTTCTATTAATCTTGAGTTTGGTTTGCTCTTGCTTTTCTAGTTCTTTGAGTGCATTGTTAGGTTATTTCTTTGAAGTCTTTCTGCTTTTTTGACATAGGCTTTTATTGCTATAAAATTCCTTCTTGCTATTGCTTTTGCTGCATTCTCTATTTTGATATGTTATATTTCCATTTTCATTGTTTCAATAAATTTAAAAATTTTATAATTGACCCTTTTGTTCTTCAAGAGCATGTTATTTAATTTTCATATGTTTGTGCATTTACTGAGGTTCCTTTTATTATTGATTTCTAGTTTTATTTTATTAAGATAAGAAAAAATACTTGATATGATTTTTACTTTTTTGAATTTGTTGAGACTTGTTTTGTAGCCTAAGATATGGTCTGTTCTTCAGAATGTCCCCTGTGCTGATGAAAAGAATGTGTATCCTGCAGTCATTGGGTTAAAGTATCTGTTATTGTCAGGCTTATTTGCTCTAGTGTGTAGTTTAACTCTGATTTTCTTTGTTGATTTTCCATTGGATGATATGTCCATTACTAAGAGTGAGTTGTTGAAGTTATATACTGTTATTGTGTTGAAATCTATCTCTCCCTTTAGATCAATTAATGTTTGCTTTATATACTTGGGAGCTCCTATGTTGGGTGCATGGATATATTTTCTTGGTGAATTGTCTCCTTTATCATGCATAGATTTTCCATTTATATTGTCTTGCTGAATTGTCTCTTTTACCATATATGGTGACCTTCTTTGTCTCTTGGACTTGTAGTCTGTTTTGCACGATGTAAGTATACCTGTTCCTGTTCTGTTTTGGTGTCAAGTAGCATGCAATATCTTTTTTCACTCTTTCACTTTCAGTCAGTCTATGCATGTCATTATAGGTTAAGTGGGTTTCTTGTAGGTAGCACATATTTGGGTCATGTTTCTTTATCCATTTAGCTATTTTACAGCTTTTAATTGGAAAATTTGAGTCTAAGTCAGTATTTTTATTGGGCAGTAAGGATTTACTACTGTCATTTTGTTGCTTGTTTTCTGGTTGTTTTGTGGATTTTATCTTCTTATTGTTTTCCTTTTAGGTTATTTTCTCTGGTAATATGTTTTAATTTGTTTATTTTCTTTTAAAAAGAAAATCTATTATAGGTTTTCACACTATGGTTATCATGAGGCTTACTAAAAGGATCTTATAGACATAACAAGTTATTTTAAAGAGATGACAACTTAGATTACAAAGAAAAGAATAGAAACAAACAAATCAAGAAAAAATGAAAAAACTCTCCAACATGTTAACTGCAAATGTGGGGATGTCTATATTTTGACTTTATGTTATCTTTATTTACATATTCTTATGTTGCCTATCTCTTAACAGGTTGCTGTAGATGTTATTATTTTTGATATATTTGTCTTTTGGGCTTCATACGAGAGCTATGAGTGGATTGCATACCAAATTACTGTAGTGGAGTATTCTGGGTTTGTCTGTGTCCTTAATTTTACCAGTGGATTTTATATTTTCAAATGTTTCCTTTTTGGACTTCAGTGCTTTTTGTTCTTTCAGCTTGTTTGAAGAGGTTCCTTTACTTCTTCTTCTTTTTTTTTTTTTTTTTTTTTTTTTTTTTTTTTT
>NC_045434.1:77773950-77826679 GCF_002776525.5 Piliocolobus tephrosceles
TGATCTCCTGACCTCGTGATCAGCCCACATTGGCCTCCCAAAGTGCTGGGATTACAGGCATAAGCCACCGTTTCCAGTCTCCCTTTACCATTTGTTGTAAGATTAATTTGTTGATTGTGAATTCTTTCCATTTTGTTTGTGTGGGAAAGACTTTTATTTTTCCTTCATATGTGAAAGTTATGTTTTCTGGATACAATATTCTTGGATGCCAGTATTTTTCTTTGAGCACTCTGAACATATCTCATGTCCTCCTGGCCTATATGGTTTCCATTGAGAAGTCTGTTGTCTGAGAAATTGAAGACTCTTTATATGTTATTTATTTTCTCTTGCTATTTTTAGGATTTTCTCCTTGACCTTGGCAGTTTGATTATTATGTGGCTTTGAGTAGTCTTTCTCAAGTAGAATCTCTTTGGTGTTCTCTGATCTTCCGGTACCTGGATATTTATCTCTTTCTTAAGTTTTGAAAAATTTTCTACTATTATTTCTTTGAATAAGCTTTCTTTTTTAAATTATACTCTATGTTCTAGGGTATGTGTACACAACATGCAGGTTTGTTACATATGTATACATGTGCCATGTTGGTGTGCTGCACCCAGTAACTCGTCATTTACATTAGGTATATCTCCTAATGCTATCCTTCCCCACTCCCCCCACCCCACAACCGGCCCCAGTGTGTGATGTTCCCCTTCCTGTGTCCAGGAGTTCTCATTATTCAATGCCCACCTATGAGTGAGAACAAGCAGTGTTTGGTTTTCTGTTCTTGTGATAGTTTGCTGAGAATGATGGTTTCCAGCTGCTTCCATGTCCCTACAAAGGACATGAACTCATCCTTTTTTATGGCTGCATAGTATTCCATGGTATATATATGCCACATTTTCTTAGTCCAGTCTGTCACTGATGGATATTTGGGTTGGTTCCAAGTGTTTGCTATTGTGAATAGTGCTGCAGTAAACATACGTGTGCATGTGTCTTTATAGCAGCATGATTTATAATCCTTTGGGTATATACCCAGTAATGGAATGGCTGGGTCAAATGGTATTTCTAGTTCTAGATCCTTGAGGAATCACCACACTGTCTTCTACAATGGTTGAACTAGTTTACAGTCCCACCAACAGTGTAAAAATGTTCCTATTTCTCCACAACCTCTCCAGTATTTGTTGTTTCCGGACTTTTTAATGATTGCCATTCTAACTGCTGTGAGATGGTATCTCATTGTGGTTTTGATTTGTATTTCTCTGGTGGCGAGTGATGACGAGCATTTTTTCATGTGTCAGTTGTCTGCATAAGTGTCTTCTTTTGAGAACTGTCTGTTCATTAAAGATGGGGTGTCCAGAGTTTGTTCCTTCAGACGTTCAGATGTGTCTGGAGCTTCTTCCTTCTGGTGGGTTCCTGGTCTCCCTGTCAGGAGTGAAGCTGCTAGTGAGAGTTACAGCTCTTAAAAGCAACACCTCCAGAGTTATTTGTTCTTCCCGGTGGGTTCATGGTCTTGCTGGCTTCAGGAGTGAAGCTGCAGACCTTTGCAGTGAGTGTTACAGCTCATAAAGGCAGCAGGGACCCAAAGAGTTAGCAGCAGCAAGATTTATTGCAAAGCAAAAGAACAAAGGTTCCATAGTGTGGAAGGCGTCCCCAGCGGGTTGCCCCTGGCTGGCTGGCTGGGGCAGCCTGCTTTTATTCCCTTATCTGGTCCTACCCACATTCTGCTGATTGGTCCATTTTATAGAGAGCTGATTGGTCCACTTTACAGAGAGCTGATTGGTCCATTTTGCCAGAGTGCTGATTGGTGCGTTTACAATCTTTGAGCTAGACACAGAGTCACAGAGTGCTAGTTAACTAGATACAGAGTATCAGTTGGTGTATTTACAAACCTTGAGCTAGACACAGAGTGCTGATTGGTGTATTTACAAACCCTGAGCTAGACACAGAGTGCTGATTGGTGCATTTACAATCCTCAAGCTAGACACAGAGTCACAGGGTGCTAGTTCTCCAAGTCTCCACTAGGTTAGCTAGATACAGGGTACCAATTGGTATATTCACGAACCTTGGGCTAGACACAGAGTGCTGATTGGTGTATTTACAAACCCTGAGGTAGACTCAGAGTGCTGATTGGTGCGTTTACAATCCTTGAACTAGACACAGAGTCACAGAGTGCTGATTGATGCACATAAAATCCTCCAGCTAGATACAACAGTTCTCCAAATCCCCATCTGGTTCAGAAGCCCAGCTGGCATCTCCCAGTGGATCCTGCACTGGAGTTGCAGACGGAGCTGCCTGCCAGTCCCCAGCCTCGCCTGCTCTCCTCAGCCCATGGGCTGTGAATGGGACCAGGCACCATGGAGTAGGGGGCAGCGCCTGTCGGGGAGGCTCAGGCTGCGAGGGAGCAGGAGGAGCTCAGACATGGCGGGCTGCAGGTCCGGAGCCCTGCCCCACAGGCAGGCAGGCAGCTAGGGCCCAGTGAGACTTTGAGTGCGGCGCCGGCCGGCGGGCACTGCTGGGGTATCCGGCACAACCTCCGCAGCTGCTGGCCCGGGTGCTAAGCGGCAGCGCCAGCCGCTCTGTGTGCCGGGCCCGCCGAGCCCACGTCTGTGCCCGCCGAAACTCACACCAGCCCGCGAGCGCAGCACGCAGCCCCTAGCCCCAGTTCCTGCCCTCGCCTCTCTCTCCACACTTCCCGGCAAGCAGAGGGAGGGGGCTCCGGCCTCAGCCAGCCCAGAGAGGGGCTGCCACCGTGCCATGGCGGTGGCAGGCTGAAGGGCTCCTCAGGCGCCGCCAGACTGGACGCTGAGGCCAAGGGGGCGCTGAGAGTGAGGGCTGCTAGCACATTGTCACCTCGGTTCCCGCTGGCGCCTCTCCCTCCACACCTGGCAAGCAGAGGGAGGGGGCTCCGGCCTCAGCCAGCCCAGAGAGGGGCTCCCAGGGTGCCATGGCGGGCTGAAGGGCTCCTCAAGCGCCGTCAGAGTGGACGCTGAGGCGGAGGGGGTGCTGAGAGTGAGGGCTGCTAGCACATTGTCACCTCTCACCTTGTTCTGGTTTTTATGAGATATATTTGCATAGAGATTCTTTGCAATTTTTCTGTTAATTCCCTCCCTCCCTCCCTCTCTTCCTTCCTTCCTTCCTTCCTTCTTTCCTTCCTTCCTTCCTTCCTTCCTTCCTTCCTTCCTTCCTTCCTTCCTTCCTTCCTTCCTTCCTTCCTTCCTTCCTTCCTCTTTTCCCTTTCCCCTTCCTTTATTTAATTCTAAGTCACTGCCCCTTTTCTGGCACCAGTCATGGTGACTTAAACCCAGTTTGCCTGAGTTCTAGTAAATAACCAGAGTACTGCCAGTGCTGAATTGCAGTATCAAATGGTATATCCCAGTAGTGTGGGAAGGCTGGTTAGGGGTTTGTGCCCAGGACACTTAAGGAACAAATCTGCTACAGCATATTACTGATGAACAGCCACTCTGATTTAACATCTCCTTTGGCTGAGTTACGGAGCCAAGTTTCCCAGACTGGAGATGGTAGTCTTGCCTCCTCTTTTTGTCTCTGACTATCTTCAGGGATATTTCCCACTTCAGGCTTTCCTGATTCTTCCTGTGGGATGAGGCAGGGCAGGTGCTCTGCCAGGGAACCCAAGATGGTATGGAATTTGTTGTCCATCTTGATCTCACTTTTTCCAGTGTAGAAACCATGAGTCGTGGGAAATTTTCCGTGCATTTGGTGCTGGGCAGATTGGGAGGACGAGTGTCATGGACAGAGAAGTCTCATTTTCTTACCATTTGCTCAGAGATTTTTCATTTCTTTGTGGTCCTGGGAACTGTTGCATCCTCATGTTTGGGTTCTGAGATATTACTGGTGACAATCTTGGTGCTATATATATTTGTCTTTTGTTTCCTGGGGGGTGAACGGGGGAGGAATGAAGCCAGCTTGCTTCTTAATCACCATTTTTGAACTGCAAGTGTTTCTGTCCATATTCTGTGTTATTTCCTGGGCCCTCCATATTTGTTGTTGTTCTCCCATTTTTGTAGAAATTTATCTGATGGGTTGGTCAGTGTATAATCCAGGAAATCACTTTTTCACTCAATGTTTTTAATGCAGTCAGTTTTGTTTTTGTTTTTTTTTGGGGGGTGCCAACTCCATTTTTTTTTTTTATCACTTTGATGGGACTAATGGCTCAATAAATTATTGAACAACAATTTACTGAGCATCACTCTGTCAGTCCAGGTACTGGGTATGAAGGATGCAGAATGCATAAGAGCCTCTGCTGGAAAGGACTCGTAACTAGGAGTGTGTAAGTTAGGGCAACAACAACATAGTATGGTAGGGGATGTGACCAAGGCAAATACAGATTTCTCTGGGACTTCAGAGGAACTATCCCAGTATAAATTAAACAAAGAGTGAGTCAGGGAAGGCTTCCATAAGGAGGTGTCATGTGGGATGAATTCTGAAGACAAGCAGGTTATAGCAAGGAACACAGAATACGGGGTGAGGTGAAGAATGCTCTAAACAGTGAATACAATATGTACAAATGCAGCAAAATGAGGAGAAAGAAACATTATGCTTTCAGGGATGTCACGCAGTTGGCTCACTGTGGTTTTGGTTTATATTTCCCTAATGACTAATGATGTTGAACACATTTTTGTATAATTATGGTTATATGTATATCTTTGGAGAAATGGTCTTTGGAGAAAATAATCCTTTGTTCATTTTAAAATTTGATTGTTTACCTTTTTATTGTTGAGTTGTAAGAGTTCTTTATGTAATCTTTTTCTAATTTTTAATTTCTATGGGTACATAATAGGTGTATGTATTTATGGAGTACCTGACATGTTTTAATACAGACGTGCAATGCATAACAATCACATCAAGTAAAATGAGGTATCCATTTACCAAGCACGTATCCTTTGTGTTACAAACAATCCAATTATAACCTTTTAGTTTTTTAAATGTACAGTTAAATTATTATTTTCCATAGTTACCCTGTTGTGCTATCAAATACTGTGTCTAATTCTTTCTTTCAATTTTTTTTTTTTTTTTTTTTTTTTGAGACGGAGTTTCACTCTTGTTGCCCAGGCTGGAGTGCAATGGCACAATCTCGGCTCACCGCAACCTCCACCTCCTGGGTTCAAGCGGTTCTCCTGCCTCAGCCTCTGGAGTCACTGGGATTACAGGCATGTGCCTCCACACCCGGCTAATTTTGTATTTTTAGTAGAGATGGGGTTTCTCCATGTTGGTCAGGCTGGTCTCGAACTCTCGACCTCAGGTGATCCTCACCTGCCTCAGACTCCCAAAGTGCTGAGATTACAGGCATGAGCCACCATGCCTGGCCTCTATTTTTTAAATACCCATTAACCATCCTCATCTCCCACTCACCTTCCTGCTACCCTTCCCAGCCTCTGGTAACCATCTTTCTACCCTCTATGTCCATGAGTTCAATTGTTTTGGTTTTTAGATCCCACATTTAAGTGAGAACTTGTGACATTTGTTTTCTGTGCCTGGCTTATTTCACTTAGCACAATCACCTCCAGTTCCATCCATGTTGCTACAAATGATAGAATCTCATTCTTTGTGATGACTGAATAGTACTCCATTGTGTATAAGTACCGCATTTTTTTTTTATTCATTCATCTGTTGATGGACACTTAGGTTGCTTCCAAATTTTAGCTATTGTGAACAGTGCTGCAACAAATAAGGGAGTGCAGATATCTTTTTGGTATACTGATGTCTTTTTGTGAGTATATAACCAGCAGTGGGATTGCTGGATCAAATGATAGTTCTATTTTTAGTTATTTGAGGGACCTCCAAACTGTTCTCCATAGTGGTTGCACTAATTTCCACTCCCACCAATGGTGTAGGAGGGTTACCTTTTCTCCACATCCTTGCCAGTATTGTTACTGCCTGTCATTTTTTTAGCAATACAGAAAATAAATATTTATTCAGAACAAAATTTTAACAATCGATTTTACATTCTAAGCCAAAAGGAAATAGTAAAAGGTGTAGCAAAGAAAAGACAAAAACTAAAAGAAAAGCAGTGCACTGTGTTTTCTGCTTGGTAATGCTTAGCTGACCCATGACCTCTTTCTTGGCCTTTCTCCCAAGTACATTTTGGAGTCAACAGCTCACTGATAATTTTGGGTTAAAACCCACCTTTCTCCTGAGAGTCAGGAGTTGCAGATGAGCTCCAACAAGCTGCTTCTCTAGGGTTACTAGCTATTGAGGCTAAGGTGCAAATGGAAGGCTTCGGTAGCTTTCTTTACACAGGGGCACCCCCATTTCTTACTGGTTATTGCCTGTCTTTTGAAAAAAGCCATTTTAACTAGGGTGAGATGATATATCACTGTAGTTTTGATTTGCATTTCTCTGATGATCAGTGATGTTAGGCACCCCTTTATATGCCTGTTTGGCATTTGTATCTCTTCTTTTGGGAAATACATATTCAGATCTTTTGTCCATTTTAAATCAGATATTAGATTTTTTTTTTTTTTTTTTTCCGTAGAGTTGTCTGAGCTCCTTATGTATTCTGGTTATTGATCCCTTGTCAGATGGGTAGTTTGCAAATATTTTCTCCCATTCTATGAGTTGTCTCTTCACTTTGTTGATCATTTCCTTTGCTGTGCAGAAACTTTTTAACTTGATGTGATACCATTTGTCCATTTTGGCTTTGATTGCCTGTGATTGTGGGGTATTACTCAAAGAAATTTTTGCCCAGACCAATGTCCTGGAGAGCTTCCTCAGTGTTTTCTTGTAATAGTTTCATAGTGTAAGGTCTTAGATTGAAGTCTTTAATCCATTTTGATTTGATTTGTGTCTATGGTGAGAGCAAGGGGTCTAGTTTTATTCTTCTGCATATGGATATCCAGTTTTTGCAGCACCATTTATTGAAGAGAATGTCTTTTTCCTGCTGTATGCTCTTGGCACCTTTTTTGAAAATGAGTTCACTGTAGGTGTGTAGATTTGTTTCTGAGTTCTTTATTCTGTTCCATTGATCTATGTGTCTGTTTCTATGCCAATACCAGGCCGCATTGGTTATTATAGCTCTGTAGTATAATTTGAAATTAGGTCCTCTGATTCCATCAGTTTTGTTCTTTGTTTTTTCTATTTCTGTGAAGAATTTCATTGATATTTTGATAGGGACTGCATTGAATCTGTAGATTGCTTTGGGTAGTATGGACATTTTATTTAGTATTGTTTCTTCTGATCCATGAATATGGAAAATCTTTCCAGTTTTTGGTGTTTTCTTCAATTTCTTTCATCAGTATTTAAAAGTTTTTGTTATAGAGATCTTTCACTTCTTTAAGTTAATTCCCAGGTATTTAATTTTATATGTGCCTATTGTAAATGGGATTACTTTAAATTTTTTTTTTCAGATTGTTCACTGTTGGCATATAGAAAAGCTACTGATTTTTGTATGTTGATTTTGTTGATTCTGAAAATTTACTGAATTTATCAGTTCTCATAGTTTTTTGGTGGAGTCTTTAGGTTTTTCCAAATATAAGATCATATCATCTGCAAACAAGGGCAATTTAACTTCTTCATTTCTAATTTTGATGCACTGTATTTTTCTCTTATCTGATTGCTCTAGCTAAGACTTCCAGTACTGTGTTGAATAACACTAGTCAAAGTGTCCATCCTTGTCATGTTCCAGATCCTAGAGGAAAGACTTTTAGTTTTTCCTCATTCAGTATGACACTAGCTATGGGTCTTATATGGCTTTTATTATGTTGAGGTATGTCCCTTCTATATCTTTTTTTTTTTTTGAGAATTTTTATCATAAAGGGATGTTGAATTTTATTAAAAGCTTTTTCAGCATCCAGTGAAATTATATGTTTTTTTCCTTCGTTTCACTGATATGATGTATCAAATTGGCTGATTTGCATATGTTGAACCATTCTTGAATCCCAGAGATAAATACCACTTGGTCATGATAAATGATCTTTTAAATGTATTGTTGAATTCAGTTTGCAAATATTTTGTTGAGAATTTTTGCATCAATACTCCTCTGATATATGGACCTGTAGTTTTCTTTTATTGATATGTCTTTGTCTGGTTTTGATATCAGGGTAATACCGGCCTCATAGAATGAGTTTGGAAGTATTCCTTTCTTATTTATTTTTCAGAATAGTTTGAGTAAGACTAGTGGGAAGTCTTCCTTAAATATTTGGTAGAATTCAGGAGTGAAGCCATTGGATCCCATGAATTTCTTTCCGCGGAGACTTTTTATTATGACTTTGGTCTTGTTATTCGTTTTCTCAAGTTTTGGATTTCTTCATTGTTCAGTCTTGGTAAGTTGTATGTGTCTAGGAATTTATTCATTTCCCCTAGATTTTCCAGTTATTGGCGTGTATTTACTCATACTAGTCACTAATGATCTTTTTGAGTTTCTGCGGTATGAGTTGTAATGTCTCCTTTTACATCTCTGATTTTATATGGTTCATTTCTTCTTTTATTAGTCTGTCTTTATTTATTTTTTATATAAGTCCTTTGTCTCACATATAATTTGCAAATATTTTTTCTCCTTTCATAGGTTGTCTTTCTTTTCTTTTTTTTAAATTATACTTTAAGTTCTGGGTTACATGTGCAAATGTGGAGGTTTGCTACATATATGTGCCATGGTGCCATGGTGATCTGCTGCACCCATCAACCCGTCAACTACATTAGGTATTTCTCCTAATGCTATCCCTCCCCTAACCCCCCCAACCCATGACAGGACCCGGTATGTGATGTTCCTCTCCCTGTGTCCATGTGTTCTCATTGTTCAGCTCCCACTTATGAGTGAGTGTTTGGTTTTCTGTTCTTGTGTTAGTTTGGTTTTCTGTTCTGGTGTTAGTTTGCTGAGAATGATGGTTTCCAGCTTCATCCATGTCCCTGCAAAGGACAAGAACTCATCCTTTTTATGGCTGCATAGTATTCCATGGTGTATATATGCCACATTTCTTTATCCAGTCTATCATTGATGGGCATTTGGGTTGCTTCCAAGTCTTTGCTGTTATGAACAGTGCCACAATAAACATACGTGTGCATGTGTCTCTATAGTAGAATGATTTATAATCCTTTGGGTACATACCCAGTAATGGAATTGATTGCTAGGTCAAATGGTATTTCTAGTTCTAGATCCTTGAGGAATCGCCACACTGTCTTCCACAATGGTTGAACTAATTTACATTCCCACCAACAGTGTAAAAGAGTTCCTATTTTTCCACAACCTCTCCAGTATTTGTTGTTTCCTGACTTTTTAATGATCACCATTCTAACTGGCGTGAGATGTATCTCATTGTGGTTTTGATGTGCATTTCTTTAATGACCAGTGATGATGAGCATTTTTTTTTATATGTCTCTTGGCTGCATAAATGTCTTCTTTTGAATTGTCTGTTCATATCCTTCACCCACTTTTCGATGGAGTTGTTTGTTTTTTTCTTGTAAATTTGTTTAAGTTCTTTGTAGATTCTGGATATTAGTCCTTTGTCAGATGGATAGATTGCAAAAATTTTCTTCCATTCTGTAGGTTTCCTGTTCACTCTGATGATAGTTTCTTTTGCTGTGCAGAAGCTCTTTAGTTTAATTAGATCCCATTTGTGAATTCTGGCTTCTGTTTCCATTGCTTTTGTTGCTTTAGTCATGAAGTCTTTGCCCAAGCCTATATCCTATATCCTAGGTTTTCTTCTAGGTTTTTATGGTTTTAGGTCTTACATTTAAATCTTTAATCCATCTTGAGTTAGTTTTTGTATATGGTATAAGTAAGGGGTCCAGTTTCAGTTTTCTGCATATGGCTAGCCAGTTTCCCCAACACCATTTGTTAAATAGGATATCCATTCCTCATTGCTTGTTTTTGTCAGGTTTGTCAAAGATGAGATGGTTGCAGATATGTGGCAGTATTTCTGAGGCCTCTGTTCTGTTCCATTGGTTTATATATCTGTTTTGATACCAGTACCATGCTGTTTTGGTTACTGTAGACTTGTAGTATAGTTTGAAGTAAGGTAACATAATGCCTCCAGCTGTGTTCTTTTTGCTTACGATTGTCTTGACTATGCGAGCTCTTTTTTGGTTGCATATGAAATTTAGAGTAGTTTTTCCTAATTCTGTGAAGAAAGTCAGTGGTAGCTTGATGGGAATTTTGTTGAAGGCCTTTTCTGCATCTATTGAGATAATCATCTGGTTTTTGTCATTGGTTCTGTTTGTGTGATGAATTACGTTTATTGATTTGCATATGTTGAACCAGCCTTGCATCCCAGGGATGAAGCCAACTTGATCATGGTGGATAAGCTTTTTGATGTGCTGCTGGATTCAGTTTGCTAGTATTTTATTTAGGATTTTCGCATTGATGTTCATCAGGGATGTTGGTCTGAAATTTATTTATTTTTTTATTGTGTCTCTGCCAGGTTTTGGTATCAGGATGATGCTGACCTCACAAAATGAGTTAAGGAGGATTTCCTCTTTTTTATATTGATTGGAATAATTTCAGAAGGAAAGGTACCAGCATCTCTTTGTACATCTGGTAGAAGTCAGCTGTGAATCTGGTCCTAGTCTCTTTTTGGTTGGTAGGCTGTTAATTACTGCCTCAATTTCAGAATGTGTTCTTGGTCTATTCTGTGATTCAACTTATTCCTGGTTTAGTCTTGGGAGAGTGTATATGTCCAGGAATTTATCCATTTCTTCTAGATTTTCTAGTTTATTTGCTTAGAGGTGTTTATAGTATTCCTGGGTGGTAGTTTGTATGTCTGTGGGATTGGTGGTGATACACCCTTTTTCATTTTTTATTGCATCTATTTGATTCTTCTCTCTTTTCTTCATTAGTCTGGCTAGCTGGCCATCTTTTGTTGATCTTTTCAAAAAACCAGCCTGGATTCATTGATTTTTTGAAGGATTTTTCGTGTCTCTATCTCCTTCATTTCTGCTCTGATCTTAGTTTTTTCTTGTCTTCTGCTAGCTTTTGAATTTGTTTGCTCTTCCTTCTCTAGCTCTTTTAATTGTGATGTTAGGGTGTTGATTTTAGATATTTCCTGCTTTCTCTTGTGGGCATTTAGTGCTGTAAATTTCCCTCTACACACTGCTTTAAATGTGTCCCAGAGATTCTGGTACGTTGTGTCTTTGTTCTCATTGGTTTCAAAGAACATCTTTATTTCTGCCTTCATTTCATTACTTACCCAATAGTCATTCGGGAGCAAGTTGTTCAGTTTCCATGTAGTTGTGCGGTTTTGAGTGAGTTTCTTAATCCTGAGTTCTAATTTGATTGCACTGTGGTCCGAGACTGTTTGTTATGATTTCCATTCTTTTACATTTGCCGAGGAGTGTTTTACTTCCAATTATGTGGTCAATTTTAGAATAAGTGCGATATGGTGCTGAGAAAAATGTGTTTTCTGTTGATTTGGGGTGGAGAGTCTGTAGATGTCTATTAGGTCCACTTGATCTGGAGCTGAGTTCAAGTCCTGGATATCATTGTTAATTTTCTGTCACGTTGATCTGTCTAGTGTTGACAGTGAGGTGTTAAAGTCTCCTACTAATATTGTATGGGAGTCTAAGTCTCTGTATGTCTCTAAGAACTTGCTTTATGAATCTGGGTGCTCCTGTATTGGGTGAATATATATTTAGGATAGTTTATTTAGGATAGTTAGCTCTTCTTGTTGCATTGATCCCTTTTCCATTATGTAATGCCCTTCTTTGTCTCTTTTGATCTTTGTTGGATTAAAGTCTGTTTTATCAGAGACTAGGATTGCAACCCCTCCTTTTTTTGCTTTCCATTTGCTTGGCAAATATTCCTCCATCCCTTTATTTTGAGCCTCTGTGTGTCTTTGCACATGGTTTGGGTCTCCTGAATACATCACACTGATGAGTCTTGGCTCTATCCAATTTTCCAGTCTGTATCTTTTAATTGGGGCATTTAGCACATTTACATTTAAGGTTAATATTGTTATGTGTGAATTTGATCCAGTCATTATGATGCTAGCTGGTTGTTTTGCCAGTTAGTTGATGCAGTTTCTTCATAGCATCAATGGTCTTTACAATTTGGTATGTTTTTGCAGTGGCTGATGCTGGTTGTTCCTTTCCATGTTTAGTGCTTCCTTCAGTAAGGCAGGCCTGGTGGTGACAAAATCTCTCAGCATTTGCTTGTCTGTAAAGGATTTTATTTCTCCTTCTCTTATGAAGCTCAGCTTGGCTGGATATGAAATTCTGGGTTGAAAATTCTTTTTTTAAAAGAATGTTGACTACTGGCCCCCACTCTCTTCTGACTTGTAGGGGTTCTGCAGAGAGATCCGCTGTTAGTCTGATGGACTTCCCTTTGTGGGTAACCGGACTTTTCTCTCTAGCTGCCCTTAACATTTTTTCCTTCAGTTTAACTTTGGTGCATCTGACAATTATGTGTCTTGGGGTTGCTCTTCTTGAGGAATATCTTTGTGGTGTTCTCTGTATTTCCTGAATTTGAATCTTGGTCTGCCTTGTTAGGTTGGCGAAGTTCTCTTGGATAATATTCTGAAGAGTGTTTTCCAACTTGATTCTATTCTCCCTATTACTTTCAGGTACAACAATCAAATGTAGATTTGGTCTTTTCAGATAGTCCCATATTTCTGGGAGGCTTTGTTCATTTCTTTTCACTCTTTTTTCTCTAACCTTGTCTTCTCACTTTATTTCATTGAATTGATCTTCAATCTCTGGTATCCTTGCTTCTGCTTGATCGATTTGGCTATTGATACTTTTGTATGCTTCATGAAGTTCTCATGCTGTGTTTTTCAGCTCCATAAGGTCATTTATGTTCTTCTCTAAACTGGTTATTCTAGTTAGCAATTCATCTAACTGTTTTTCAAGGTTCTTAGCTTTCTTGCATTGGGTTAGAACACGCTCCTTTAGCTCAGAGGAGTTTGTTATTACCCACCTTCTGAAGTCTACTTCTGTCAATTTGTCAAACTCATTCTCCATCCAGTTTTGTTCCCTTGCTGGTGAGGAGTTGTGTTCCTTTGCAGTAGAAGGGGCATTCAGGTTTTTGGCGTTTTGAGCCCTTTGTGCTTATTTCTCCCCCTGTTTGTGGATTTATCTACCTTTGGTTTTTGATGTTGGTGACTTTCGGATGAGGTCTATGAGTGGACATCCTTTTTGCTGATTTTGCTACTATTCCTTTCTGTTTGTTAGTTTTCCTTCTAACAATCAGGTCCCTCTTCTGTAGGTCTGCTGGAGTTTGCTGGAGGTCCACTCCAGACCGATTGCCTGGGTATCACCAGTGGAGGCTGAAGAACAGCAAAGATTGCTGCCTGTTCCTTCCTCTGGAAGCTTCGTCCCAGAGGGGCACTTGCCAGATGCCAGTGAGAGCTCTCTTGTATGAGGTGTGTGTCCGCTCCTACTGGGAGATGTCTCCCAGTTAGGACACACATGGGTCAGAGACCCACTTGAGGAGGCACCCTATCCCTTATTAGAGCTTGAATGCTGTGCCAGGGTATCTGCTGCTCTCTTAAGAGCTGTCAGGCAGGGACGTTTAAGTCTGCTGAAGCTGTGCCCACAGCCGCCCCTTCCCCCAGTTTCTCTGTCCCAGGGAGATGGGTGTTTTATCTATAAGTCCCTGACTGGGGCTGCTGCCTTTTTTCAGAGATGCCCTGCCTAGAGAGGCAGTCTGGCTGCAGTGGGCTTGCTGAGCTGCAGTGGGCTGTGCTCAGTTTGAACTTCCTTGCAGCTTTGTTTACACTGTGAGTGTAAAACTGCCTACTCAAGCCTCAGCAGTGGCAGACACCCCTCCCCACACAAAGCTTTAGCATCCCAGGTCAACCTCAGAATGCTGTGTTAGCAGCAAACATTTCAAGCCAGTGGATATTAGCTTGCTGGGCTCTGTGGGGACAGGACCTCCTGAGCCAGGCACCAGAGGGAATCTCCTGGTCTGCTGCATGTGAAGACTGTGGGAAAAGTGCAGTATCTGGGCCAGAGTGCACTGTTTCTCCTAGTATAGTCTCTCATGGCTTCCCTTGGCTAGGAATGGGAAATCCCCTGACCCTTTGCCCGTGATCCCTTGTGCTTCCCAGGTGAGGTGACACCCCACCCTGCTTCGGCTTGCCCTCCGTGGGACTGCACCCGCTGTCCAACCAGTCCCAATGAGATGAACCAGGTATCTCAGTTGGAAATGCAAAAATCATCTGCCTTCTGCATCAGTCTCGCTGGGAGCTGCAGACTGGAGCTGTTCCTATTCAGCTATCTTCACAGCAATGATAGCTTGTCTTTCATTTTATTAATGATGTCTCTTGAAACACAGAAGTTTTAATTTTGATAAGGTCCAATTTGTCTATTTTTTATTATATTTTGAGGAATGTGTAAAAAAATCAATGCCTAATACAAAATCACAAAGATTTACTGCTATGTTTTCTTCTAATAGTTTTATAGTTTTTTTTGCTTATATTTAGGTCAACGATCTGTTTTTAATTAATTTGTATATATGGTGTGAGGTAGGGCAACAGCTTCATACTTTTGCATGTAAATATCCAGTTATCACACACCATTTATTAAAAGGATCATTCTTTCCTCATTAAATTGACCTGCAAATATTGTAAGAAATCTATTGATCAGTGTAAGGTTCTATTTCTGTACTCCCAATTCTATTGTATTCATTAATATGTCTGTCTTCATGCCAGTTCCACACTGTCTTGATTTCTGTATCTTTGTAGTAAGATTTAAAATCTTTCAGGAAGTGTGAGCACTCTAACTTTGTGTTTTTCAAGGCTATTCTAGCTATTGAAATAATTGTGTGGGTTTTTTCCGTTATTTTATTAAGGAGGTGTATTATTTGTTTAATTTTAGTATGTGGTAACAACCTTGCATTCCTGGGAGGCTTCTCACTTGGGAATAGTGTATTATCTCATTTATGTGTTGCTGGATTAAATTTGCTGGTATTTTGTTGAGGATTTTTGCATCTATATTCATAGGAAATATTGTATAATTGTCTTTTATTGTGACATCTTTGTCTGATTTTGATGTAAAAATACTGGCCTCATAGAATAAACTGGGAAGTATAACCTCTTCTTTTATTTTTTTAAGAGTTTGTGAAGGACTAGTGTTAATGCTTCTCTAAGCATTTGGCAGAATTCACCCGTGAAGCTCTCTGATCCTTAACTTTGGGGCAAGATTTTTTGTGGGAAATGTTTTAATTACTAATTCAAACTCTTTATTCATTATGTGTCTATTCAAATATTCTGTTTCTTCTTGAGTCAGTTTTGTTAGTTGTGTTTTTCCAGAAATCTGCCCATTTCATCTATTTTGTTTAATTTGTTGGCATACAGTTGTTCATTGTATTCATAATTCTTTTTATTTCTGGAAGGTTGGCAGTAAAGTCTCATTCCTGATATTAGTAATTTGAGTCTTTTCTCTTTTTTTCCTGGTCAGTGTAGCTAAAGGTTAATCAACTTTTTTTTTTGTAGAGTCAAACTCGGTTTGATTGATTTTCTCTATTGCTTTTCTATCCCCTAATTTACTTATTTGTACTCTAATGTTTATTATTTTCTTCATTCTACTTACTTTGGATTTAGCTTGCTCTGCTCTTTTATTCTTCAGGATCTTCAGGTGAAAGATTTGCTTTTAAGAGATTTCTTTAAAAAAAAAAAGTAGGTGTTTACCTATACATTTCCATCTAAGCAGTGCTTTGGTTAAATTTTGGAAGTTTTGGTTTGTTGTGTATACATTTTTTATTCGCCTTAAAATATTATCTAGTTTCCTTTGTGATTACTTTTTTGACCCATTGATTACTTAGGAGTATATCGTTTAATTTTCACGTAGTAGTGAATTTTCCAACTTCTTTCTGTTGTTAATTTCTAATTTCATGTGGTTGGAGAGCATGCTTTTTATGACTTAAATCCTTTCAAAATTTTCTAGACTTATTTTATAGCTTAACATGTTATCTAATCTGGAGGGCATTTCATGTACACTTGAGAAGCATACATATATTCTGCTGTTGTTGGGTGAAGTGTTTCATAGAAATGTGTTGGGTCTGATTGAATTATGGTGTGGAATATTCCAGTCTTTAATTTTCTCATGGATCTTTGGTCCAGCTGTTCTATTCATTATTAAAAGTGGGATATTGAGGTCTCCAGCTGTTACTGTTTAATTATCTATTTTTTCTTGCAATTCTGCCAATTTTTGCTGCATGTAGTTTGGAGCTCTATTGTTAAGTGCATATATTATTATAATTATATCTTCTTGATGAATTGACCTCTTACTCATAATAAACTGTTTCACTTTGGTTCTAGTAATAATTTTTGTTTTAACTTCTATTTTGTGTGATGTTAATATAGCCACTCCATCTCTCTCAATATTGTTTTCATGCTATATCTTTTCCCGTTTTTGCTTTCAATCTTTTTGTGTCTTTAAAACTCAAGTGTGTCTTTTGTAGATAGCATAGTTGGATCTATTTTTAAAAATGCATTGTGCCAATTTTTACTTCTTTATTGGAGTATGTAATCCATTTACATTTAATGTAACTAAGATAAGGTAAAATTTATACCTGTATTTTGTTGTTTTCTACATGTCTCATGTTGTTTTTGTTCTTCTATTCCTCCATTAGTGTCTTATTTTGTTTTAGATGTTTTCTAGTATAACATCTTAGTTATATTATCATGTCTTTCATATGTATATTTGTTTACAATTAGCATCTTAATTTGTAACAATCTAATTTGAATTTACTTAATTCAATTAAGTAATTTTCTTAATTACTTAATTTTACAAATTAACTTAATTTTCAATAGTGTACCAAAACTTTGCTCCTATATAGCTCTCCTTTGTGGTATTATCATCATACAAATTACATCTTTATACATCATAAGCTCCTCAACACACTTTTATAATTATTGTTTTATGCAGTAATCTTTTAAGTAATATAGAAAAATTACAAACCAAAATTACATTTATATTGTCTTTTATTTTTACTTATGTAGTTGCCCTTACCAGTGCATTTTATTTTTTCACGTGAATTCAAGTTACCATCTAGTCTCCTTCTATTTCAGCTTGAAGAACTCCCTTTACTATTTTTTTTCTTTTTGTAGGACATGTCTGCTAGTGATGATTCTCTCAGTTTTTGTTGACCTAGGAATGTTTTAATTTCCATTTTGTTTTTGAGGGATATTTTTGCTGTCTATGGTATGATTTTTTTAACTTTTTTTCTTTCTACACATTAAATATGCCATCCCACTGTCTTCTGGCCTCCATGGTTTCTAAGATAAATGAGAAATTTGCTGTTTATCTGCTTGAGAATTCTTCTTATGTGATAAGTTGGTTTTTACTTGCTGTCTTCAAGAATGTCTTTGTCTCTCAACAGTTTAATTATGATATGTTTAGCTACAGGTCTCTTGTACTTCATTGAGCTTCAGCTACATTGGCTGTGTGGATAAATGTTTTTTTCCTAAAATCAAATTTGAGAAGTTTTCAGTCATTTGTCTTCAAATATTCTTTCTGCCATTTCTTTCTTTTTCAGACCCCCATTATGCACATGTTGGTACAATTGGTGATGTCCCATAAGTCTTTGAGTTCCTGCTCATTTCCCTTCATTCATTTTTATTTCTGTTCTGCAGACTGGATAACATCTATTGACCTATCTATAAATCCACTTTATTATTATTATTATTATTATTATTCTGCCAGCTCAAATCTGCTGTTGAGCTCCTCTGATGAATATTTTATTTTAGTCATTGTACTTTTTCACTCCAGAATTTCTATTTTGTTCTTTTTTTTTTTTTTTTTTTTTTGAGACAGAGTCTTGCTCTATCGCCCAGGCTGGAGTGCAGTGGCCAGATCTCAGCTCACTGCAAGCTCCGCCTTCCGGGTTTACGCCATTCTCCTGCCTCAGCCTCCCAAGTAGCTGGGACTACAGGCGCCAGCCACCTCGCCCGGCTAGCTTTTTGTATTTTTCAGTAGAGAGGGGGTTTCACCGTGTTAGCCAGGATGGTCTCGAACTCCTGACCTCGTGATCCGCCCATCTTGGCCTCCCAAAGTGCTGGGATTACAGGCTTGAGCCACCACGCCCGGCCCTATTTTGTTCTTTTAAATAATTCCTATTTCTTTGTTGACATTCTTTATTTGGTGATACATCATTCTTACATTTTCCTTTAGTTCTTTGAACATATTTGTAATAACTGATTTTAAGACTTTTCATAGTAAGTTCAATGTGTGGACTTTCTTTGGGACAGTTTCTATTGACTACTTTATTTGCTTAAGTATGGGGCATTTTTGTTGTTGCTGTTTTAAGACGGAGACTCACTCTGTCTACCAGACTGGAGTGCTGTGGTGCGATTTCAGCTCACTGTAAGCTCCGCCTCCCGTGTTCAAGCGATTCTCCTGCCTCAGCCTCCTGAGTAGCTGAAACTACAGGCGTCTGTCACCACGCCCTGCTAATTTTTGTTGTTGTTGTTGTAGTTTTAGTAGAGACGGGGTTTCACCATGTTAGCCGTGAAGGTCTCGATCTCCTGAACTCATGATCCCTCCGCCTTGGCCTCCCAAAGTGTTGGGATTACAGCGTGAGCCACCGCACCCGGCCTCTTTGTCTGTCTTACAGTATTTGTTTGTTTTAGAGATGATGTCTTGTTGTGTTGCCCAGGCTAGTCTCAAACTCCTGGGCTCACGGGATCGTCCCTCTCACGTCGGTCTCCCAAGTAGCTGGGATGGCAGGCACACTTCACCATGCCCAGTGTGTGTGTGTGTGTGTGTGTGTGTGTGTGTGTGTGTGTGTGTGTATTTAACTCAACATTTTAAACAATATAACGTGACAACTCTGGAAAGCAGATCCCACCCATCAGTAGGGTTTGTTATATTTATTATTTGTTATTATAGTTGTTTGTTTAGTGACTTCTCTGAGCTAGCTGTGTAAAGTCACTGTTCTTTTTCACATGCAGCCACTGAAGTCTCTGTTTGGTTAGCTTACCATTCAACTAATTATTGGACAGAGATTTCCTTATGTCTTGCATCAATAACTCTTACCACCTTTGTCAAGAGATTCTGTGTATGTGTTAGGAGCACAACTTCAATGGTCTTGCAAGCAGGTTACAACTAAATGTTAGCCTTTATTGTGTGTCTTTGCATAACCTCAATTTCAGTCAGAGGTGAGTGATTAGGACCTCCTTAGGTTTTGGGTGGCATCTGCACAGCCCTGCATATGTACATGGTCTTCTAAATTCCCAGGAATATGTCAGAATTTTACAAAGCCTCCTTGGGACAGTTTATTCTACAGTCTATCTTTTTAACTTTTTTGTCAACTTCTTCTTTGCCCTCAACTGTTATAGCAGCCATAGGCAGCTGCAATGTGAAAATTGTTGCTCATTATTTATTTATTTATTTATTTTTGAGACGGAGTCTTGCTCTGTTGCCCGGGCTGGAGTGCAGTGGCCGGATCTCAGCTCACTGCAAGCTCCGCCTCCCGGGTTTACGCCATTCTCCTGCCTCAGCCTCCCAAGCAGCTGGGACTACAGGCGCCCGCCACCTCGCCCAGCTAGTTTTTTGTATTTTTAGTAGAGACGGGGTTTCACCGTGTTAGCCAGGATGGTCTCGATCTCCTGACCTCGTGATCCGCCCGTCTCGGCCTCCCAAAGTGCTGGGATTACAGGCTTGAGCCACCGCGCCCGGCCTCATTATTTTGACCAATGCCCCTAGGCTCTGAGTTAGGTGAAATAAAGGTCACTCCTCCAAGTGAGGGTTTTCAGAGAACTGCCAGAGAGATCAAAGAGGGGGACAGTTCTCTGGTGATGAGACTTTTGGGTACCTCCAAAAGTATTCCCCCCCACCCCCACCTCCCGGCTCTAGTTACTGCTAGGCTGCTGGTTTTCATAATACCATGATGGTGAAGCTGTTGGCTTTCAGAGCTATCACAAAAACTGAGGAGACAGAGATCAGAATACAGTAAGTGAAAATGCTATAAATCTTGTCACTCTTACCAAGATTCTGCCATTTTTCTTGAACAAACACTTTTCAAATTGTTACGAGGTTTTGGTTAATTTCCAGAGTTCTGAAAAAGTTGATTGCTGACTCTATTTCCAGTGTTCTTGTTGCTTTTGTAGAGGACTGGATTTGTTTTGTCCATCGGCTTTGTCCCATTATTCTTCTTAGCTTTGTTGCACTGCATACTTGGTATGATATTAATACCTTCTACATCTCCATCTAAATCACAGACACCAGTGTTGCCCAAGAGTGGACCAGCAACAGTTTGAGTCATATTCCTCAGACTGAACCAACCCCTCTGGGTCCATGTCAGTTACTGGGTGTCAACGTTGAAGAATTCAATCAATGAGCATCACATCATTAATCCATATGTCTTCATCTTGTCCTAAAGTCTAATATGCAGCCATTGTTAAGTGTTTCGCTTATGTCAAAATGCAGTTTTCCAGTGTTATTACTCTTACTTCTTAATTTCATTATCCTGCTTTATTTTCTCCCAGCGTTTTTCCCTATTAACATATATCTAGTCACTTTTTGCCTGCTTCACCACTAGAATGCATGCTTCTTGAAAGCCAGAAGTTTTGTTTTATTTTGTTTTACTCGGTTGCCAGTGTCTAGATGAACTCCTGGCATATAGTACCTGGCTCATGAAATTATTTGTGAATGTAATGAATGAATTAATCAACTTAATAACCTTTTTAGAAAAAAAGTTATTAGTTTAACATAACTTGTTATTTTAAACCGTCCATATTGCTTCAGTGGAATCCTCCAAGCCTTTCAAAAAGCAGACAATTCATGTACTTGATACTCCAGGCCAAAATTTCCAGGGGACAATATATTTACTAATCTGAAGTTTAAAACCCCTTTAAAATTTGGCCTATTTTTTGCCTCTCGGTTTTGGCATCTCTCTTATTCCTCACAAATTCCCAAAGATATAGTTAACAGTGAATCTAAGATCACATCAGAAAGTTTTTTTAGTACTTTGGGATTAAAAAGTAGTAAATCAGAGCTCTCAAGGACCAAACTAATTTTAAGCAACTACTTTTTCAAAAAAGTACTTTCAAGGAAGAGGGAACAGTAAAAGCATGTACTATAGTGAAACTTCAAATTTACATTCATTGTTTTAAATTTATTTATAATTTCAAAAACATTCTCTCTGAATAAGAAGATCTAAGTAAACTAAGAGTTGGATAATTCTTACTTCTCTCTGTTATCAACGATTGCATCATGTTCGCTGAAACCTGGTACTTTTTCATCCTTCTGTGTAGGCATAGATTTAAAAGTCCTGTTTGCTACCAATCACATACTTTACAAGTCTAACTTCACCATGGACTCTAGGCATTCTGCAAGTGCACTTAGAGGTTACTGCCACTCTCTTGGACTTCGTCTTTGTAAACTCCTGTTTTGCTATATGCTTTTTTAAAGATGGAAGCCTACTGAAGAGCCCCCTGTGCAGCCATATGGGCTTCTTTGGATGCCTCACTTCTCCACTGGGATTATATACAGTTGTTAGGTCTGGATTTGAGATTACCCCAGTCTCTCCAAGACCTATTCCCCATTACTGTCTCCAGTCATAGGATTCAAATTATATCGTTCACATGATAGCTCTGCAAACACGCAGATTTTTCTCTGTTTCTTAAGTAACACCCAACTTAACAAATCTATAGAGGTATTTCTGCTTTAAAAAACCAAACTGCTGGCTGGGTGCAGTGGCTCATGCCTATAATCTCAGTACTTTGGGTGGCCGAGGCGAGTGGATCATTTGAGGCCAGAAGTTCAAGACCAGCCTGGCCAACATGGTGAAACCCTGTCTCTACTAAAAATACAAAAATTAGCTGGGCGTGTTGGCAGGCGCCTGTAACCCCAGCTACTTGGGAGGCTGAGGCAGGAGAATCGATTGAGCCTGGAAGGCAGAGGTTGCAGTGAGCTGAGATCATGCCACTGCACTCCAGCCTGGGCGATGGAGTAAGACTCTTTCTCAACAAACAAACAAACAAACAAACAAACAAACAAACAAACAAACAAACACCAAACTGCTTTCACAGTGGAACCTATGTTGAAAGCATTAAGAAGAGGAATTTATTGAAAATAACACAGTGAACACTTAAAAATGATGTTACAACCAAGTTTATCAAATAATTATATTAAACATGTTTCAGTTGGGCACAGTGGCTTATGCTTGTATTCCCAGCACTTTGCAGGACTGAGGTGTGCAGATCACTTGAGCTCGGGAGTTCGAGACCAGCCTGAGCAATGTGGTGAAACCCCTTCTCTACACACACACACACACACAAACACAAATTAGCCAGGTGTGGTGGTGCATACTTGTAGTCTCTGCTACTTGGGAGGCTGAGGTGGGCAGATTGCTTGAGCCCAGGAGGTCAAGGCTGCAGTGAGCCATGAGCGTGCCACTGCACTCCAGCCCGGACAACAGTGAGACCCTGACTCAAAAAAAAAAAAATTCTTATTATCATATTAAACATAGTTCAAGGCAAACTATAATGAAGAGTTGTGATTATCAATTCCTGCTCATCATAGAATCAACCATGGATATTTGATTGAGGCTAAGTGTCACTGCCTCTACCTCACCATTTTTTTTTAACAGTTTTAACTTATTTGACCTTGAAAGAGTTAACTGGGAAGAGCTGAAAAGGAAACCAAGCAGAGTGAGGTCTCAGCTTTCAGGAAAGGTAGGTAGTCATGTGCACACAGCAGGCCATTGCTGCATGCAGAAACTGGGGTCACCTGCTAACTATAGAGTTTGCTCAAGCAATTATGGAGGCTTAGAAGTTTCATGATCTGCTGCCTACACGCTGGAGACCCAGGAGAGCTGATGGTGTAAATTCCATCAGTGCAGGAGAATACCAATATCTCAGTTGAAAACAGGCAGAGAGAGTAAATTCTCCTTACTCAGCTTTTTGTTCTATGTAGGCCTCCAGTGGATTGGATGAGGCCTACCCACACTGGGGAGAGAAATCTGCTTTACTCAGTCTGCCAACTCAAATGTGAATGTCGTCCAGAAACACCCTCATGGACACACCCAGAATCGTGTTTATCTGGGCATCCCATGGCCAAGTCAAGTTGACATAAAAATTAAACTTTAACAATGAGCAAGAAGCCTAGTGGCTAAAAAATGCAGCTTCAAATTCAATGTGCCCTACTTACTGTGACCTTAGGTAAGTTACTTAACCATTCTAGGCCTCCCTTACCCCCAAGTAAAATGGAAATAATGATAGCTCCTTCCTGAACTTGTTTTTAGAAGCACGTGAGAGAGGGTCAGGTCCAGTGGCTCACGCCTGTAATCCCAGAACTTTGGGATTACAAGATGGGAGGATCGTTTGATGCTAGAAGTTTGAGACCAGACTGGGCAACATAGTGAGACCCCATCTCTAAAAAAAAAAAAAAAAAGAGAATCATATGAGATAATGTCTGTAGAGTGCTTAGCAGAGTGCATGGCCCTAGAACTCACCTTTTCTCTCTATCTAGGCATGACGAAAGGAAATTCTCAACCAGGGAGGTTGGCAGTAAGTTTGAAAAATTCTAAGAAATTTCAGAAGATTCTATATGACCTTGATTACTAAAATAATATTTGTTATGGGGGAGGGAAAAGAAGCAAAAGAGTGGGGAGAGCAACTGAAAGCCTCTTATCTTCCAGCAGACCAGAATAACAGGGAACACTATGTCTGCTTTGAGGCTCCCTGCTGTCAAGGATGCCTGCTTCTGGGATCTGCATAGAAACCTCTTAAAATCTGCTCACAGGCTTCTTAAGCTGCTGCCTCTTGAGCACCTCACATGTCGTGCTTCCTGTAGAAATCTCCATTGCACGTGGCTGCTGTGGGAAAAAGAGTAGGATGGGGAGATGAGGGTAATACTAGAGAGAGGGATGAAGCATTGGAAGCTGAGAGACATTCTCACATTCAGAGGGTCATAGAGTTTGAAGTCAGGGCTTTGATGGCAACCAAAATATACTGCTTTCCAGTTGCAATGGAAAAAAGTGACCAGGATGTTATGATGGAGGGCAAGGAGGGTAGGTGAGAAGGTTTAGAAAAATGCCTTCCTAGGCAAACTATCTAGTTGGTTGGATATTTTAAATAGTCAAAATGATTTACTTTTATTAATGCAAAGACAAAACTGAATTATCAGCTGAGGGATTTATTTTCATTTGCAGATGTGAATTGAACACAGTATCATGCTACTCGTTGAATTCTGATTTGGAGCATCTACTCAAATCAAATTTGGACTTCATTTGAGTAGATGCCCAAATTAGAATTGAACGAGTGGCATGATACTGGGAGGCAAGGAAGTCTCCACATTTAATGCTGAGGAGAGAAAGAAATTTCAGGGTAGGGTAGTATGTCTAGATTAGACATACTTCTTTTCTCCAGCTCCTTGTTTGAAGTCAATACACATTCTGATTGAGGGCAAAGAGTTTTTCCTCTGAATAAACCATTTTCCCTGAAGAAATTGGCTGAATGGTATAGTACTGGTTGATGAACCAGAAAACCTAGCCTCTGTTCCCTCCAATACCATTTCCCAACTACGTCACCTTGGGCAAGCCACTTAACCTTTCTGAGGATCAACTTCCTAAAGTCAAATGGGATAATAATCCCTCGTCGGTATCCTACAGTTGGCTATTTCAAAGAAGTGAGACAATAAATGTGAATTGACCTTGAGATCTGTAAAATGTACACAGTATTATTCCTGAACCATGACTGCTTCCCTCGCCTGGTCTAGTGATTTTAAACACATAGTACAAGATCTTCCCATATTGTTGCAATATGGAAGGAAACAGCTGCTAGTCAAAGCCAATTTTAGAAACCTGCATTTTTGCAAAAGGAAGAGTCAACTTTCATCATAACAATGTTGCTGGCACAGGATGGTTACCGCCAGAAAACAATGTGGAGATGGTCCAGCAGGTGTCAGCAGAGAACCAACTTTCAGTACTAGGTGGGCTCCTCCAGGCAGGGAGATGCCTGGGCGTAGTGGGCTGGGACAGGGCTAGGGGGAGTCCGTCATTAAACCCAGGGCTGTCCCAGTTATGGTGGGTGCTGGTGGGCAGATTAGGACTACTGAGATGGGGACAACAACCGTTTGGCTTTATCTGCAAAATCCCTCTCATTGACTCCAGGATTCTTTCCCTTCAGAAGATCCCTTCCCATGACTGCTTTTTAGTCTGGGCCTGAGTCCCTCTTCTGGCCTTAGAACCTGTGCTCTAACTTGAAAACCTGTCTCAAAGGGAAGAAGGTTTATTTGTTTGTTTACAGAAATACTGCTTTGGGAACGCCTTTCATCCCTTCCTGTTTTGGGTATATGATTTTCACCTACTCTTCCTTCTCCTACCTTAACAACCAGCCATTCAGATTCAATAATTCAGGCAACAAATCCAAGATGAGTGGCTAATGTATTGGGAGTGGGAGAGCACCATTTACAGCTACTAAATAGAAGCCTGTGCAAAGAAGTATGTAAGCTCATATATGCTACAGAACAGATAGGTTGTCATATTTTACTCTTATGATTTCATTGTAAATGTATATGAGTCTGTTATAGTGCGTCATATTGAAATGGGTTCTGCCGTAGGTTTTTATGAGATTCGGGGTCTTTCTTCGCTGGATGTAGAGAGGACGACTTGGAGAGGCAGAGAAGCGCTCTTTGAAACAGCAACGAATCCCAAACTGCCTGCCTTCCCTTCCCCACCCCCTGCCATTTCTAAGATTCCCAGAGACTGTGTGTGTGTGTGTGTGTGTGTGTGTGTGTGTGTGTGTGTGTGTGTGAGAGAGAGAGAGGGAGAGGGAGAGAGGTACATATATGTAAAGTGGTATATCTTAGTAGTGAGGGAAGGGAAATATCTCACATATTTCCTATGTGAGATATTGCCCTATGAGGGGAAAGGGCAAATGGAATCAGAGCCAAAAGGCTGTCTGAAACTTTAGAGCAAGACCTATGGCTAAAGTTCAAGGGCAGGGTCACAGCCAAATAGAGAGCTAGCCACCTGCAAATCTGCCACATCTGGGAAATGGAGAAAAGGAAAAAAGAATAAATCAAATAGCTATGGATGCTTGTAGCTCTATTGCATTATTTGCTTTTCTCACCCCATAGAAAAGTCTAACTTTTCTCAAAACTCAGAAATTCTGGAATAACTCTAAGGTCTCCAAGAAAAGAGAGTTGTGTCCTACTTAGAATAGGCCAAAGTACGTGTGTGTGGGTAGGGGATATGTCTGTGGGGGATCATTAGGGCCCTAATCTCTAGTGTCTGACACCCACAAAGAACAGAACTCCCATATCCACTACTAAGTATGACTGCTGGGCCCAGTGATCCATAAATCTCCAGCTGGCAGGAAGACAGGCACAGTATACACAGATTCCTACATTGCTGTAAATTTCTTGAATTCTCAAGTAGCTGGATAAGCTGTGCTTCTTTTTCTTTCTGATTGTAAATATTTAATTATTTCCATCTCTTTTCTTGAAGCCAGTAGGTACCATGTTTGTAAGAATATTTGAAAGTCAGAGGAGAGGGGTTCCCAAGTCCACAGAGCATCTGCCTTGCACATTATTTTGCTCAGAATGTACAAGAAAAGCAAAACAGATAGCCGATATAGCCAGTTCAAGCCCTTGCAGAGTTATGGTCCTGTAATATACAAGGCCCAGCATTCATTATAATTGACCTATGCTCAGTGTGGATCTGTGACTCTGGTTTTGGGACAAAAATCTGCACTGATAATTTAAATATGGAAGCTCCAAAGACAGGGAGAACCAAAGGATGGTGAAACCCATCTCTTGCCTCAGTCATTGCATAAGCCCCTGATTCAGGTCCCTTTTAAACCCTAAGTACCCATAAGCTATATTGTTAAATTATAAAAAGAACCTTGTCTGATCTCATCCATTCCCAGTATGGTGAAATCGTCTTTGGCTATGTCTAACTAGGAAAAGTGAAGTGATGAGTTGAAAGCATTAAAGACAGAAGTCAGAAAGATCAGAAACTCCAGCCAATGCGACATTTTCCCAAAAAATGAAGCCACAGTTAGGGTCTCTGCTGCGTAGACCAAGCTCAGGTTAATTCGGTTTAGCCAGGCGCTTTTCTTTCCTGTTAGATCCTCAACCCCCATGGCTACCAGGCCCTGGGGAGCCCTTGCCTCTGCCCTGAGGACCTCCCTGCCCGGCTCAATAGCTCTGGACCAGTTCATTTCGCCACAGCCCGGAGCCGCTCGGAAAGCAAAGATTAAAGGGGAAAGTCGCAGCTGTATATTTATATTTTCATTGCTAGAAGGGAATTGATTTCCGTGCATTTATTTTGGTAGTTGTAATACACAAGGGCGGATTTGCGTCACCCGAGCAACTTGCCGGTGGAGATAAAGTTGCACAAATATTGAAAGGGGAAGTGCTAGGAGTCATTATAGAGTTTTTCTCCGGAAGAAATAAGGATTTCTGCAGTATCCTAAAATACTAAGGCTGCTTCTATTTTGAGACCAATCTCGCAGGCACATCCGCTCATTTAGTCCGAGTTTGAGCCCATCAAAAAACAGGAGATGACCTGAACTCCGGCGAGCCCAGGGTTTCCTGCTGCTTTCTTGGTTCTGAAGAGTGGGGAGTAAGGAGGGCGGGAGTCTGCGGGCTCAGAACTCGGCGAGTGGCCTGCAGGGGCCAGGCTTGGGCCTGGGGAAGCGGTTGAGGGGGCGACGGGGGTCGCTCCAGAGACTTGCTTTTCGCGTTTGCCTCCGGGAGCTGGGAGTAAGGCCTTGGATGGCGCCGATGCGATTGCAAGGAAGCCGAGGCCTGGGAGAGCAAGGGGCGCGCGGGCGAAGTTGCAACTTGCAATCCAGCCACTGGCCTGGCGGAGAAAGGGAGGCTCGCGGCGCGGCAAGGACTCGGCAGGCCTCGGGGCCTCGCTTTTGCCACATCTGCCCAGTGCTCCGGGTCTTGAATCTCGGCAGATGCGAGTTGTGGGCGCCTCAGGGAACCCGCGAGGGCCCGCACTCCCCCAGGTCTGCATCCCGTGCCCAACCCGGAGCGTCGCAAACCTTGGAAAGGATGAATGCGGATAGGGGAGTCTTATTTCTTAAGACAGAGGGTGAGGGCGCGCGGCGCTGCCTCAGTAAGGAGTAAATGCACCTCTTTCACAACCGTGAGTTTGGGCTTAGGCCGAGGTCTAAATGTTTGCAGTCAAATTAGAATCACAATCAAACTGGAAGTGGCACTAGAAAGGAGACGGCTCATGGCCTCCGCTACGCACACTTACTCCGAAGGCTCACCAGAACCCTCAGCCAGAGCCTCAGTTGCCCATGTTGTACTTGTCGCTCCTTTGCCTTCAGCTTGACACAGAAAGACTGGTCTTATTACGTCTGTCGCCCCAGGTACCCTTACCCTCAGCCAAACACACCCATCTGTCTCTGGAAATAGCACCTCTCTCCTGGCTGCGTGGAGCAGGGGAAGAAAACCTTGCAATAAGAGAGACGGAGAGCGGGAGAGCTGGAGGGCGGGAGGAGGGAGAGAGAGGGAGAGGGAGAGATCTTAGTGCTGGTTGATCGGAAGTGATTGAAATTTTCCAGGAGAAAGTCAAAAGCTTAAAAGGATAGCATCTGCATCAAGGGGCTAGAGAAGCCACCAGAAATTAATTTTGTAAGTCCAAACCCTGAACTTGAGATAGGCATGGCAAGTTCACTTGCCTTTCTGGGTTTATTTGGTGAGGAGCCTTCGTGCTGAAGGGAAATAAAAATGCCACAGAATCTCTGTTAGGAGATGCTTATTAGGGCAATCGAAAACAAAAGAGTTCGTGGTTTCATTATTCGTATTATTTTATTTTCTTCCTGAAAATATGCAAGAACAGCTTATCTGGGTGGCCTGTGGTTTCTTTGGGAGAGGGGTGGGGAAATCCATTCTGACTATAATTTAAAAGAGAACAAATTCTTAAAATAGAGATGTTGATGTTGCACAAAACCCCCACTACCACCACCCTGCGTTCTAAAGACCCAAGGCACGAATGGAAGACGTTGACCACCACTGCAGCTCCTCCTGCGACCAGGCCCAAGGGGTTCCTGGGGAAGCTGTCACAGAATTGAAAGCAATATTGAACCCCACGGAAATCTGCTCTTGTGGGCACTTGCAAAACAACGAACTCCACGTGATCCGGAGATGTGGTGGAGGAGGGAGGCTAACATTTCCTACAACCTCCTGCAAAGGAGGGACACGCGTGCCGCTCCCGGGTTTCTGGAGGCAGCCTGTTTTGTAGCCTCTGAGGCTCCGGGGAAAGGTTTGGCTGCGTCTAAGGGAGACGTTTGGAGCCATCCGTCTTATTTTGTTTGAAAAGTCACTCGTTCAAGTTGTCACTGTGTGACAGCTCAGAATAAAACTAATTTGCGGTCGCCCCTCCTCCTCGCTTCCCCGAGGATCTCCAGGGAGGCACAGGGCGGACGTGGTGCTGAGTTGGGCCGGGACTCAGGGTGGCAACATTTGGGCAAGGGTCCAAGAAAGATGAGGGGCTTTGCCGAGGACACGGACTCCTGGAATAAAAGCAGAATGAGGTCAAGAGAAGGGAAGCAAAGGGTCCAAACCGCTCTCTGCTCTCCACCGGGAGGCGGGCTTTGCATAGCCCTAAAGAGTGAGATAACCGTCCCTTCCCCACTCCCCCAACTCGCCCCGGATGACAAGCCCTTCAGGAAAGCTCCTGTGACCAATCCGCCTTGCCCCGTGGCGGTTCGGAGCTGAAGAAATTAGAAGAGAGTTAGAGCCCTCCGGAGCGGCTGCCTGGCCCCTACGCAGAGTAGCAAGACTCTCTGCGATGTGTGTTACTAAGCCCACGCGGCCGCAGCAAACACTTTGGCGTGGCCGGGGCGGGGCTCGGGCCCGGCCACGCCCCCTCGTTCCTAATTCCCCTCCACTCCCCGCTCCCATTGGTCATGAGAATGACCAATGAGCGCTCGGATCGAGGTCCTACCCCGGGCCTGACTCGAAAGCTCCTGCCAAAACTTTGGGAATTTTTAGAGACGAGTTTTTTTTTTTTTTTTTTTCTATTACTTTTTTTCCCCCCTAACTAACGGATTATTATTGTTGTTGTTTTAAATTTAGCTCTTAGGGCTTAGCTGTTTGGGTTTTCTTGCAGTGTCCGGCTCCCGTCTCCCTGGCTCCCCCGCCCGCCCCGCGGCCCCAGCGCCCCTCATTCGCCTCCAGCCCGCGAGGAGTGCGGGCGCCGCGCCGCCTTTAAAGCGAGGCCAGGGAGCGAGGCGGTGACCGGCCGAGATCCGGCCCTCGCCTCCTCCCTCGGTGGCGCTAGGGCTCCCGGCCTCTCTTCTTCAGTGCGGGCGGAGAAGCGAAAGCGGATCGTCCTCGGCTGCGGCCGCCCTCTCCGGGACTCGCGTGCCGCTCCCCGCGCGCCCACCCACCCGGTCCGGCTGGACTGCGGCAGCCGCGGGGCTCACCCCGGCAGGATGTTCGCAGCCGGGCTGGCTCCCTTCTACGCCTCCAACTTCAGCCTCTGGTCGGCCGCTTACTGCTCCTCTACCGGCCCTGGCGGCTGCTCCTTCCCCTTGGACCCCGCCGCCGTCAAGAAGCCCTCCTTCTGCATCGCAGACATTCTGCATGCCGGCGTGGGGGACCTGGGGGCGGCCCCGGAGGGCCTGGCAGGGGCCTCGGCCGCCGCCCTCACCGCGCACTTGGGCTCGGTTCACCCGCACGCCTCTTTCCAAGCGGCGGCCAGATCCCCGCTTCGACCCACCCCAGTGGTGGCGCCCTCCGAAGTCCCGGCTGGCTTCCCGCAGCGGCTGTCTCCTCTCTCAGCCGCCTACCACCACCATCACCCGCAGCAACAACAACAGCAACAGCAACAGCCGCAGCAGCAACAGCCGCCGCAGCAACAGCCTCCGCCTCCGCCTCGGGCTGGCGCCCTGCAGCCCCCGGCCTCTGGGACGCGAGTGGTCCCGAACCCCCACCACAGTGGCTCGGCCCCGGCCCCCTCCAGCAAAGACCTCAAATTTGGAATTGACCGCATTTTATCTGCAGAATTTGACCCAAAAGTCAAAGAAGGCAACACGCTGAGAGGTAGGTCTTGGACTGGAGGCTGCAGGCCTCTGACCACTGACCCACTCCCGGGACCCCGGGCTGGCTTGGGGTGCCTTTGAGTGTTTTTACAATTAAGGACAAATCGGTAAAATGGGAGAGAAGAAAACGAATTGTAAGAAAACTACAAAACATTAGGTATAAAACTCACCTGTTCTATGTAAAACAAACAAAAATATTATTCCAGGAATTCTTTAAAAACATGTCTTAGAATCAATGTTTATAAAAATGGTTGGTGTAATTATCTGCTAAAATGACTTTGATCTCTTTAATAACGTATCTAGAGACAGAATTATATTTTCTGACAGCTAAAGCATTTTTGGGAAACACTTTCGCATTTATCTGATTCCTGGTAACAAAAAAATTACCCAGGAAATGTAAATAATAAACAGAACCGCCTAGATGAGAGGGCAGAATGGGGCCTCCTTGGGGCAGAGGTTTTGGGTCTGTGGGGTTCTTGGAAGGCACGTGAAAGTAAGGCCGTAAGCCGATTTATGTAAAGCCTTTACTTACTACATGCGTGCATGTGGACGTGAGGGACACACAGGAACTTTTCGTGCGTCGCTCCTTGGCAACTGTTGGGAGAGAGAGGTTTCAGCGCCGAGACGGGTTCTCTCCTGACTTCGCTCAATAAAAGTGAATCCAGGGCAAGGGGGAAGGGGAGGAACAAATCAGCGGAGAGTGTGAGTGTGCCCGAGATGTAACCTGCTATCCTTTTCCCTTGTCCCCAGATCTCACGTCCCTGCTAACCGGTGGGCGGCCCGCGGGGGTGCACCTCTCAGGCCTGCAGCCCTCCGCCGGCCAGTTCTTCGCATCTCTAGATCCCATTAACGAGGCTTCTGCCATCCTGAGTCCCTTAAGCTCGAACCCAAGAAATTCAGTTCAGCATCAGTTTCAAGACACGTTTCCAGGTACCGAAAAACTCCAGAGTATTGCCTAACGGGCAAGCCGACTGACAGTCAGAAATCTCAGGACTGACGCCTCCAGGGCGGCTGCGATGTCGCAATCTCACAGTTGGGGCGGGAGGCTACGGAGTCAGGAGAGAGAAACCGAAAGATTTCTCAGCGAGCTAGCGCTCGCTTTGGAAGGTTCCCTTTGAAAAGGGGTAGGGGCGCATGAAGAGCCCAGAAAGTGTGCGCGTGGACGGTGGGGTGAGGAGCTTTCTCAAAGTCTTTCGCCCCAGAGGGTGGCTTGAAAAATGCAGCATCGACATCGATGTTACTTATTAACATACACACATTTTAGGATGACCTCAAACACTTGTGCTTGGCGAGCTTACGTCTGGGTGTCTGGGCACATGCAGGAATAACACACACACACACAATGATTCTGGGCTGTCATTATTCAGGCCCTAGGGACATTTTTGTCTACTCTTCGTAGGCCTGATGGCCACGCATGAGGTTTATGTTTTTCCCTTGGAATTAAAGGACAAGCCTCCAGGCTTCTCCACTCCACGCTAGCTTTAGGTCTTCCGACTGTCATGTAAAATTCTTCCTTAGAGGGGCCATTCGGTGTATGTGCGAAGGGCTTTCTGAATGAGGGTGGAATCGACAGTTAACACGAAACGGTTTCAAGCCTTACGGGGACCCCCAGGCCGGCAGGCCAAGGACTGGGTACTGAACAGCCCTCTTGTCTTTCTTCCCTCTGGCTCACGCTCTGCGGCAGGTCCCTACGCTGTGCTCACGAAGGACACCATGCCGCAGACGTACAAAAGGAAGCGCTCATGGTCTCGCGCTGTGTTCTCCAACCTGCAGAGGAAAGGCCTGGAGAAAAGGTTTGAGATTCAGAAGTACGTGACCAAGCCGGACCGAAAGCAGCTGGCGGCGATGCTGGGCCTCACGGACGCACAGGTAAGGCAGTTCCGGCTCCAGCGCACAGCGCCCTCGGGCGGGCAGCAGCGCACGGCCTAGTCCGATAGGCCCCCTCCATCCCGGCTGACTGGCCTCCTGAGGTGGAAACGCAAGACGTTGACTTTCAAGAGGCTTTGTGGACTACCCAACTTGAGGCAGGAGAAGAGGAGGGTGGAGATGGGGTGAGGGAGAAGGACCGAGAGAAGAGCTCATCCCCAAGATGTGTGTCAACAAGCACTGCATGTTTATTTTGGCCAGCAGGCTAAAGAACCACGGAGAAAACAAAAGAGCCGCTGGAAATAACATTGATGTACTCAACTGTAGTGCAATTCGCTGTAGGAGGCAGTTTATTTCAGAAAAGATAAAAACCCAAAGGCAAGAGATTGTTGCTGGTTTTTTTTCCCTCTCACCGTCCCTTTTTCCTCCTCCTCCTTCTGCTTCTGCTGGATTGTGAAATCCCCAGTTGTGAGGAAGTGAAAATATAATTTCAAACGGAATTAGTTAGCTCCAGGAGGGCAAGGAGTCCGCTTGGAGAGGCCACACATTCCAAGGCTTAGGCTCTGAAGAAAATCTGAAGGAATGGGAAAGGTCAGGGAAAGAAAGAAAAATGATTTTCTTGGAATACCCAAGAGCATTTCAGCAGGTTCTGCCTATCTGATTATTTCAAGGCAATAGGAAATGTATTGTGCCGGAACTAAATTTTTTTTCTTATATTTAAGAACCGGACTTTTTTTTTTTTCCCCGAGTTTTGACTGTGGAAGAGTCACTCTTGTGCACCCGGTAGCACTGGCTCTAGCTCTGGGGTGCTGATTGTCCCCAGCAGGGCAGAAGCCAGAGGCAGGCTTCTTTTTCTTAGCTCCTTGGTCCCCCAACTGCTGTCTCTGTTTCTTTCTGTCCTCCATTACACAACTCTTCTCCCCAGTACACACACACACACACACACACACACACACACACACACACTGGAGGAGCCCAGCCGTTTTCCACCAGCTGTGGATGTTATTTTTAAAAAGGAAGCTGGAACTTGTGTGAACGCACTGGGTCCCCCAGGGGATCATATATATCTATATAGATTCTCTGCCCCATCTCTATGCCCTTCCTTCACTTTACACACATTTAATTCCAGTGTTTTCTGAGCCCCCAGGAGAATTTGTTTATCCTTAACAAGGGCAGGGTCCTTATCAGCTCTTGCGTACAAACACACCAAAGAAATGCTGTCTTACTGAAAGCCCAACAGTGCCCCCACCCTACTGTGATTAACGGTTTAAAACCCCTTTTCCCTTTCTGCTCCTCATGTTTCCTTTTTTAAAAAAAGTGTTGCTTTTGTAGGGACTGGCTTTGGGTAGTGGCAGTAGAGGAGAGGGCCAATTTACAGCAGGAATTCTTAACACTCGGTCACCAAACCCTTGACATTGTAAGCAATCTCTTGGGTACGTGTATATTTTTCTGGGCTAGGAGTCCATAACTTTAATCAGATTCTCATGGGGGTCCAGAAAAAAAAATGCATGGATTTAGAGTAGAGAGAAAGTATGTTGGGGGTCGGGTGCACGAATCTGCCTTTCCAGTAGTCACCCAGGTCATTTTAAACCTGGGGCCTGAGGGTTGCATTTTGAAAACGGTCTTAGTGGGCTCCCTAGACCAGGATTCCTGGCTGCCCCTTGGCTCCTGCGCCTACCACAGTGCCTGGTCCTTGGTAGAGTCGCCAGGTAAGCGTTGCTTTCTCACTCAGGGAGGTGGCTTGCTGGTGCACGCGAGTCGGATAGAAGCAAACCTGGGTCTCATCTCAGTGTCTCTTCTTGTCTCCCCGTGTGGCGCGGCGCAGGTGAAGGTGTGGTTCCAGAACCGGCGGATGAAGTGGCGGCACTCCAAGGAGGCCCAGGCCCAAAAAGACAAGGACAAGGAGGCTGGCGAGAAACCATCAGGTGGAGGCCCGGCTGCAGATGGCGAGCAGGACGAGAGGAGCCCCAGCCGCTCCGAAGGCGAGGCTGAGAGCGAGAGCAGCGACTCCGAGTCACTGGACATGGCCCCCAGCGACACGGAGCGGACTGAGGGAGCTGAGCGTTCTCTGCACCAAACAACAGTTATTAAGGCCCCGGTCAGTGGCGCTCTCATGAGCGCCAGCAGCGCTGGGAGTGGTGGGAGCAGCGGCGGCGGCGGCAGTAGTTTCAACTTCAGCAGCGCCAGCAGTCTTAGTAGCAGCAGCACCAGTGCGGGTTGCGCCAGCAGCCTCGGCGGCGGCGGCGCCTCGGAGCTTCTCCCTGTGCCACAGCCCACAGCCAGCAGCGCTCCCAAAAGCCCCGAGCCACCCAAAGGCGCGCTTGGCGGCGTATAGACTGTACTAGGGCGGAGGGGATCCGGGCCTTGCGTGCAGCCTCCCAGCCATGAGCTGGGTTTTGTGCTTACTGTATGTTGGCGACTTGGCAGGACAGGAGACGCAGCGTGGAGCCTACCTCCCGACATTCACGCTTCGGCCCACGCTGCTCCGGCTGGCTGCAGCGGACACTGCCCAGAGCAGAGGGGAGTCTCAGTGTCCTGCTAACCAGCCGAACACTTCTCTCCGGAAGCAAGCTGGATCGACTGTGAAGTGTTTGATTAAACTGTTTCTCTGACTCGCCCCAGGGGTCGTAGCTCAAAGGCACTTAAGTCGCCTTAAATTTGTAAATAAAATGTTTACTACGGTTTGTAAAGGCAGCTTGACTTTGCTGGGGATTGTTAAGGCCAGAAATCTACAACCGGACCTTAGTCCCCGGGGCACTGCAGAATGCAGCAGTTGAAGGTGGGAGGCTGGAGGTTCAGGGGAAGTGGCTCAACCTCAGAGCCATCTTGCTACAGACATCAGAGATGGGCGTCTGGGCTTAGAGGCTTCTAATTAAGAGATTTCCAGTGCCAACTGCCAGTGAAAGCACCCTCTGAGACCCTGAGTAGCCTGAGAGTGGAGCAGGCCTTAGAAACTGTTAGACCAGTGCAACAGATGGTTTCCCCATCCAGAGTATGGACTAAATGAGTTCCTAGAGTACGAAGAGTTGGAATGGAGAAGGCAGTAGTGCCAGGCAGGGTCAATCTAAGCACAGCTGTACTCAGTAGGTGGACGTGAAGCACGGGTCCAGAGCCCTGCACAAACTTTCCCTTGCCCTGGGATGGGGTAGAGGACAGGTTTGTAATGTTGCTGAGGAAGGGACAGACATTCCACAGTTGTTGGGGCTGGAAGCTTGGGTCTTAGAATGCCAGGGCCCTGGTTGTAAAGATGCCAAACAAAGGGGTCACTTCTTCAAGGTTAAGCAGAGGCACAGCCCAGATCAGAGCTTGGACTTTCTGGCCTACATGTGGCCACGGAAGGAACTATGAAATTGCATCCCCCATTCCCTCATCCACACAAAAATTTTCCGTTGCAATTTGGCCACTGGAGGCGCCTAGATGAGCTCTTTCTTCCCAAAGCTGCTGAGAGTCTTGAGCAAGTTTCCCCATCCCACTGCAGCTGGAAAATACATAGTAAACCTTGACACTGCTACTAGGACAGGCAATTCAAAGGTTTTTTGTTTGTTTATTTCTTTTAAAGCTGAAGAGTTAAACCTCTCTCCAAGACCTGTGCTCCCGCTGTGAAATGTCTGGAGTTACTAAAAGCTGTTTGGGGGGATTTTATAGCAAATAGACTTCCTTGGGAAATCCTGATCAGTCTCAGTGCCAATCTCTTTGGCACTGAGCATGTGAAGGACACAAGGTCTCTTGCAGACCCAGCATCCAAGTGGGGTGGCCAATTCTCAGAATGAGTTGAGGAGAGGTGCTGAAATCAGAGAGCCTAGGACACACCTCAGTCCCCTGGCCAGAGTGGGAAAGTCCTTGGTGGTCCTGGGTCTTGCTTTCCTCCTCCACTTTTAGGCATTCCCCTGGAGCTCATTCCAGGATCTCTGTTCTAGACTTTTCCATCCAGGGGTGAAGTAGAGGCAGCAGATTGATGCTTCTTTCACTTGTATAGCCAGATACAAGATACAGATAGCAAGTCCCAAAGCCAACACATGGATGCAAAGATGATCATTTACTGACCCAGCCAACCTCCTAAGTCCCTACATGGAGATGATTCAAGAGCAGTGAGAATGGAGTGGGGGCAGAGTGATCAGAGTTGTACAATTTAGTCAAGAGAAAAGAAAAAGCATACCACAAGGGACCGCACCTTCAATAGTAACATGAACTAGCTGTTATCCCTAATTGTGCCGCAAGAGTTTCCAGGCCAGGGCAGCCACCCCACCTGCCCTGGATGCAGGCCGAGGCTGGGATAGTTTCTTCAAACCTTCCACAGGCTCGGCTACCAAACTTCAGGATTCCCTCTGTACCTCAATTTTGCCTGGATTACCAATATCCATTTCCACTGACCCCAAGTATTGAAATTCTGGGACCAGGATATCCCAAGCACATCGAATTTTGAGGCACTTCAATCCAGCTCTGGCGTTAAGGAGAATAACGCGCCGACACACACACTTAGCTGAGAAGTGTGGCATAGGGAATAATGGTGGGGGGTGTGCTTTATACAAACTGCACCCATCCCCGCTCCTCACCAGGCCAAACCCAGACCGTCTGTCCTCGCCCGGGCCCCAGGGCTTTGAAAGTGAAGAAAATCATCATCCGTGGATGTCATGATATGATTTCTGGTAGAATTCTGCCTTATTTAGGCCAACTTTCATCAGTCCAGGGGGCATGGCGGAGTTGGGGGGCCCAGAAACGAAGTGAGCCGGGTGGCAAGCACCTGAGGGCGGGAGTCAGAAGGACGAATGCCCCCCTAGTGCTCGCAGGAGGCGCCCCTGCCTCCGACACCCCCACCCCCACCCCCACCCCCAGTTCCTGGACAGTTATGACGTGACGTTCTTGCGGGGCTTTACCCTAGCAGTGGAGTTCTTCCACGGTTCATCAGAAATGGAATATCACAAGCACCGGCGAAGTTACAGTTCATTTGGAAGAAGAGTAGCCACAGGTGGCCGGGAGGAAAGGCTAAAATTTGGCAGGATAGGCCCATCCCGGGACTGCTCGCTCGACCCTGGGTACTGGGGTCTTCTTGGCAGAGCAAAATGCTAGCAAGGGCAGCCAGGCAGCTAGAAATTCTTCAGCCAAGACCGAGAGTTTTCAGATCCGGAAGAGAAGGCCCAGCGCTGACAGTGCGGAGAGCCAGAACCGCCCAGGGTTGAGGCTTGGAGAAAGAGAGAGCGCGCGGGCCCCAGAGCAGAGCAGAGCAGAACAGAGCCGCGGTCCCCGCCCCTCCTGCACACAACCCGAGACTCCAGCCAGCAATTGCTCTTTGCTCTGAGCAAAGCTTTGCCTAGACTACTGAAGTCCCCGCGGCGCGGAGCCCTCTGAAAAAGGCTACTAAGGTGCACAGAGGTTCGCAGAGGGATGGTGACCACGGTGCGTTTCCCTTCAGGGCGGGGTTGGGGACTCAATACTCTTCCCCCATCCCCTCCAACGTGGACGCACACAGACCTGCAGACTCATATAGACACTGGAGAGACAGGCAATCTGCTGGCCTTTTCAGCACTTTGTGGGTAAAACCACCCGAATAAATTTCCCCGTTCTCCTCCATATGGCAAAGCAGAGAGGAGCCTCTGCCGCCTTATTCTGCCTGTGTGGGTGGGTAGGGCGTTGGTTTCCACAGAGAAGTTGCCTAGCTCCAAGTTCTGCGGACTAAACCCCTGAACGCTGGCGCCGCGTTTCTTTCCCGTTTGCCCACTTCAGTGGGCTGAGACTTCCATGTGAGCATTGTGTCTCCCTCGCCTTCCTGTGCCCACCAAGGCCAAAGTTGTCAGCCCCCGGGGCAGGTCTAGGCGCGGTCCTGCTTGCAAGGGAGGCTCAGGTCATTATACCAGCCAAGGAGATTTCCCGCTTCTCTCCCTCTACTCTACACGACCCTGCAGAGTCGTGTGGATTGTAGGTGAGCTCAGACTGCTTGCCACAAATCCCTCTGACATCCTTTGCACCTCAGAGGCAATCATAAAGGAACCCCAGTCACTCTGGAATCTTTTTTCTGGCTGCCCTCTCTACCCAGGATCTGGAGTTTGACGTTGGCAGGGTTTGAACTAGGTCGTGGCCAGAGCAGGGCAGGGCAATAAGAGCGCCCAGGCTTCTTTTCAAGGTGTCAGAGGCTGAAGAAACAGGAGAGTGAAACCTGGGTTCTCTTGTCTAGGAAGGCAACTGCCAAGGAAAGCTTTGGAGTCGGGGGAGGGGTGTGGTAGAAATCAGGGCTTGTAGCAGTGGATTTTCTGCGGGCACCTTGACTTGACTTGATCTGTTGAGCTTTAACCTGTTGAGCTTTAATCTGTTTCCACAGATCTGAACCCACCTCTCCTCAAGCCCATGCCTACCTAAGACTCTCAGTGGGCTGGATGGAGCAAGAAATGGGGAAAGAGAAGCCAGAGGCTGAGGTTGATGCACTCTCCCATTGTTTTTAGGCATCCTAGTCCCCTCTCCAGCTTCTTCCTCCCTTAAGAAGAAAAAGTAGGCAAGCTCAGTCCTCTCCCACGTGATGTAGTGACACTGCTTTAAAGATGACCAAGAGGACCCTAAACATGCTAGGATATCACATTCCACTTCTTTAGCCTTGTGGGGTGGAGAAGATTGCACACTCCAACGCGTTCGGGAAGATGCGAGTTTTAAGGGGGACTTTAACTACAGGTGTTTGGGCTAGGGAAGATTTTTTAAAATCCAAAATTTTGGTTTAATTCATGCACTCATCTAGCTCACAGCCTCCATTTTTGACGTCATGATGAGATTGGCCGGCGTCCCAAAGACAAACTAGTTGGCTTTCTCTGAAGCTTCCCTTCACACACTGTGATATTACAATGCACAGTGCCTACCCCCTGCCACAGCCACTCTTGAGGAATCCAGACTGCTTACACAGGGCGGAGAGCACTTTCTAAGATTCCCTTCAACTCAGGTTCTAACAGAGCAGCAGCCTCTGCCAGGATCCCTGGGCCCTGCGGACAGGTGAGGTCAGAGAACCTCTGGTCCTTTAATCCCTTCCCTGTCCCTGCCCCCTGTCATTTTAGAAATCAGGAATAGAAGTCCCCACAGGTGCTGTTGTTCCCGACTCCCTCGTTTTTGGGGTGAAGTAACGGAGGCTGAGAGATTTAAGAATACTTGCCCAAGGCGCCCTGAAGAGTGAGTGCCAGGACCAGGATGGGCCTCGGGTCAGGGCCTCCTACAGTACACAGGAACATGAAAGCTGGTGCCAGACACACCTGAGCAACCAGATTCTGACTAGGATGCCCGAAAACGATGGATTTTTAAAAAGATCATGAGGTTCAACCACTGCCTGTGATATTGGGCTCCCATTAGCTCCTTCTCTTCCCCTTTGTGGTTCCTGAGGGGTGCCCCTCTGGGAGTTGCAGGTCTGGGACTCCTTTGGGTTGATACCCTGCCCTCCACTCTGCACTGACCTAATAGCAGAATTAGCTTTGTTAGCAGTGTGTAGGATCCCAGTCACACTGTGCTCGCAAAAGGAAGAGGCATCCCTGGTGCTTTTTGACTTCCACTGATCATTGTTGACACTTAGAATTCTGGGCAGGATGTGGAGATCGAGGCCCAATCATGGCTGTGTGGCAGCCCCTGCGCTGGATCCTTCTCTCTTCCTCTAGCCTCGCACTCACCTAGAGCCATGACAGATAGTAAGCCTTACTCTCTAGCACAGTCCACCCTGTGCAACAGATGAGGAACCAGAAAGAGACCTTGGAGGTGGCAGTGGCAGTGGCAGCATTGCCTGATGTGCGCTCCAAACTTGCCTCTCTGGAGACCCTCAATGACTCTCTTGGTTGCCAGGGTTATTCGAGGAGATGGGCAGGTGGAGCGTGCAGGAAAAAGCGGGCCTGATCCCAGCCCAGCATAGGAGGTCCGAACTAACCCCAGAGGCATTCATTCATTCATTCACTCACCTTAGCTACACAACCTTGGAAAATTCAACTAATCTTTGGTTTGTTTTCTCTGTATAATGGGATATAATCAAAGGTACATAACTCATAAATCGCTGCAAGACTTCATGACAGTTAAAAAAAGGCAAAATGATAACAATGGCTGGTATATAATTACTGCTATAGCCTTAGATGTTACGGCATTCCTTCATCCATTCTTTTTTTCATTGCAGTATTTACTGGGATCCTTGTGAGTTTTGCACAGTAGAGAAAAAAAGAATGCAAGACAACCTTTACTCTCCAAGTAATTAAATCATTAGATGAGAATGAGGATGCCTTGTCACCAGGAAATCCTTTAAGGAGTAGCCCAGAGAGTTAGGATGTGCTGCCTGACTAGGTCAGGCGTTGCTTCTTTTAGAAGCCCATGAGTACTTCTTCGTCTTGATGCTCCTGGCACTGTGCGCAGGAGCATCTCAGTCTGCAAATTTCACAGCAGGCACTGGATACAATGCTTGTGGGTGTCGTGGGGACTTACTCGTGGGAGTTAGAAAGGAAGAAGTTAGTTTTCTGATACTTAGTTTTCTGAAGCTTAAACAAGTGTCTAGGGGCACAGAAGGGAAAATTATGTTCCAGCTGTTGAGATTATGTTGGAACACATAACACTTCGGGAGTTTTATTAAGTTTTTAACTAATCACAATGAGGGAGGGCCCTCGAAATGGAAACAGGAGATCAACGATTCTTTTGAGGAAAAAGGCACCCTTGGCTTCTTGAGAGCAGGGCTGGACTCTGCTGCATGGTTGGAGAAACTCTAGCACCTAGCTCAGTACTTGGCGCAGGAAATGCACCCCTAAAAGTGTTTACTAAATAAACTACAAGCATAATTATTGTGGCCCTTGTGGTTACTTATAGCATCAATAAGCGTAGGTAGCATTATAAACACAGTAGGAGGCTGTGCAACACGACCCAGAAGTACCAGGTGGTAATCCCGGGAGTGGACCTGCAGCTGCGAATCATCTGGTTGAGGACGCATTAGGATCCCCGATACTAAGGTTATCACAGAGGGACAAGAGAACGCGTTCACAAGCAGGACTCGATACAGGCGGCCGAAACTCTGGACTGCGTACAATTTGGGCATTGTTGTAGGTGGAAACGAACTCGTAGAGAGGTTGAATGACTCACTCAAGGTCACTTCCCTAGTGGTCTGCGTCAAGAACCAGGATAGAAGTCCAAAGCTTTCTGTGCTTTCTCCATCCAGTCCCTCACTTAGGCGGCGGTTCGGAGCGCCAAGATCTACCCGAGCCTCTCTTGGAACACGGAAGAGCACCGCAGAGCGGGTGAGAATGCTAGGCGAGTTGGTCTTAGTGCGTCTGCACCTCGCCGCCTCTCCTTGCCGAGCAAAAGTGCCTGTTTCGCGGAGTTCCCTAGCCACCCCCAATCCCCACTGTCCTCGACCAGAGATTTCCCAGTCTGCAAATTTTAGCCTCGTTTTAATTTGTCAGGGCTGTTCATTTTTGTTTCTCAGAATCCGGGTGAGGAGTGCACCCAGCACGTGGTAGAAGCTCAAGAAATGAACAAGTGAACGAAAGATCAAAAGAATGAACTACTGAGCTAATACGATCCTCTATCTGGCAGTTCCGACTTGCATCCGTCAGCGCAATCTGGCCATTTTTGAATTTCACTACGTGGCGAATCGCGGGCCGCGCACGCCTTCCAAAGACGTGTCCCTGAGACTCTACGCAGCCTGGCTCTCCTGGTCGGGGGCGCATATCTCACTCCAAAGCCTCCTATCTTCGGGGGTCACAGGGTCTCGCCCCGTTCGCAATGGCTTTGGGTGTAGCAGAGGAAGGTCCTGGGTCTTGCGCGGTCTCGGATCCCCAACCTGCCCGCCGAATATTCATTCAGTCCACCGTCAGCCCGGGCCCCTTGGCTCTGACCTCCCCCAAGCTGATCTGTACGTCAGTCGGTTGCCGGCCGGGAGCGCCCAGGATATATCTCTTTGAGGACACTTTGGGTCAGCTGCAGCCATCTAAGCCAGGTCTCGTTTTTCTTGCCTCTCTCAGGGTCCCTGCAGCCTGTGCTGACTACTCTTCCAAGCCAAGAGCACAGTTTTGTAGCTGAAAAAAAAAATGGGAGCGAAAAGCTATAAATAAAGAGTCAAACTAAAGACTCGCTCTGTAGCACACACTTTTAAATGGAATGTCACCTGTAATTTGAATTTTCCTATATCCATTGGTCTTCACGCTCCCTTGCTTTGTATGTCCTCACCATTTCTCACTTTTCATTTTTTCCCCTCTGCTCGTTGTGCCCTGGCTTTCCTTTCCTCCTGGTACCGTTCAAGATTCCATTCAGAATTTTAAGAGTAACTGGACTCCCCTGGCTTGGTTCCAGATGACCATGGTGGAAGATATGGAGGACAGAGTGTGTGACCTGAGACAAGGGATAACAGGGCTGCCAGGTAGCTCCAAAGGTGATGGGGGACAGCCTATTAGCCAGAATGTAACGAAAGGCAGATTAAAAAAAAAAATTAGAATAGATCTGCATAATCTTTTTTTTTTTTAAAGCCCACAAAAGTGCCATCCTCCTCAAAAGCATTGCTCAGAGCCAAGGGAGACATGCTGGGGACTGGGGAGGGAAGGGCCACTCACAGCCTCTACATTACTCAGCTACATATGCACACATCATTTGAGCCCCTACTACATGCTGGACCGGTTCTGGGTTAGCCACCGACAAGCGTCTCCAGCTGAATCGATCTGAAGGTGCTCTGACACATGCCCTCCAAGCTAAAAGTTTTAGCCACCGGAAACTTTGTTTCCCACCTCTTTCCTCTTACTTCTCTTTTGCTTTCCTCATCGCGGAGGAATGGTGATGAGGAGACCCTCCCACGTCCCTCTGTCCTCGCCAGCTCTCTAATTATGCCTTCCCACTTTCTTCTTGTCAGTTTGCTCAGCAACCCAGATTTTTAGGTTTTTAGGTTAGGGGCACGTATCTGATACGGGGCACAGTCACAGAGTTCTGGCAAACAGAAGGCGCTCAGTAAGTGGAAATTGTTATTAAACTATTACTACGATGACACCTACGAGTTCATTCTGGCTGGAAAGAGCGTCTATACTCGTTTGAAATCACCTATGGGTGCGTGCAAGTAAAGAACGGAGGAAAGAGACGCAAGTCTTTTCCACTCTTTGAACAAGAGGTGAAAGTCTTGTATCTCTTGTAACCATCACAGCAACACAGGGCAGAAGATATTATTCTTCCTCTCTTACCGATGGCCATTTTGAGAAGCAGAGGGGTTGGGTAATTTGATCAAGGTACTTGGCGGGTAAGGGGCGTGGTCGAACCGCTGACAGAAATCTGCCTTTCTTACTCCAATCTCCGAGCTAGCGGTCTGAGGCGATTCTCTATAGTCAAGGAGAAAAAAAGTTCAAAGAATTGATTTATTCTTTTTGACGAATTATTCTGATCATTATTTCAAATATTCACCTTACAATGTTAGTGTAGACGCAACCATAGGGAAATCTTTTAAAAGTCATCGTGCTGCATCCCCAGGGAAAGCGCATTCTTGGTACGCCCTGTATGGTATACCCTGTACGGTATACAAGGTTCACAATCTAAGGAAGGGAGGGCCCAGTACAAAAACATCTTTAAGCGAACGTCGGTCGCCACGTGCACTTACTGTGTATCCCCTACCCCAAACCTCAGTATCGAAAGACACAAATGGGTCTAGAAGCCACAGAAGCGTCTTCCTCCTTGCTCCTAGTCATCCCTTTCGCTTTCCATTCTCACCTGGCCTCATCCAGGCCTCGCCTTCTTCCCTTTTTGCTCCATTCCCCAACTCCCGCCTCATAGGCAGCGGTGGGGAGCCTCCCGCAGGCTGCGCCCGGAGTCCCAAGGCGGCTAGGGTGCTCTAGCAGTGGGGAGGCGGCGTTGCAGTATGTCTAGGCGCTGCAGCGGGCGCCAGCTGCGTTTTGCTGTCGGCCGCGGTTACCCGGACGCAACTTAAGGGGTAGGCGGGCAGAGGCGGTTGGAGGCGGACGGCCCCTGACCTCGGAGAACTGCGCCGAGCAGGTCGGGAAATTTATGGTCTGTGTACACTTTCTAGCTCCAGAGCCCAGCGCACCAGAGGGATGGGGCCCTGCGAGCGCTCCCGAGGCCGCGAGCTGGGGCCTCAGGCGCCACGGCCATGTATGGTGCCCACCCGACTCAGTTCTGCCGCGCTGTGGTCATAAACCTTCCTTTGGAGGGAGCGGCTGTAAAGGAAAGTCCGGGCGAGAGGTGGTTGCAGGCCTTGCCGCCAGGACTCTGAGGGACAATTCTGGAAACTTGCACGGAAATCTGGGTCCAGCCACCTTCCCGGGTGTGGTGGGGTGAGGGGATTGTTTATACTGGCTGTTTGGAATCCCGCGCGGTGGATGCAAGGTGGGATTTCAGCCCAGCGACGCGCCGCGTGGCTCGGAGTACAGACAGGTCACCCGGCCTCGGGTGTCTGGACCGTGCCGCTTCCTACTGGGCTTACTTCGGGATCTAGACTTTGGCCTTCATCCTCGCAAGGGCCCAGATTTGATTCCGGTTCGCTGAGGCAGTCTGTAGCAGATAAACGGCCCATTAAAAAGCTGGATCCTGTGGGCCTTCGGTGCCAGAGGAAGCGGGAAGATGGCCCGGGAGTCAGTACGGAGGCAGGAGGCCCATTTCGGGTGGAGGCCAGAGATCTAGCTGGTCGCACTTCATTCTCGTGGTGTTAGCACGAAGCAGGTCCACACTGTTTTCCCCGGCTGGGCTACACGCACACAAAGGAGCTGTGAGTTAAGCTGGGCGGTTAATGGTACGTAGGTCCCTTTACTCACGTTGCCACCAGAACAGGTGTCATAGACTATAACTGTATAACAGCTTAATTTTTAGCACCAGTCACGACTTCTCTATCTATACTTAGTAACCGTTGTGCCCATGTACCAGGCACTGTTTTTAAAACCTTTATATGTATTAGCTCATTTGCCTTTTACCAAATCCCAGTTAGGTCATTACTTACATTATCCCCATTTTACAGATAAGTAAACTGTGGTAAGAGAGTTAAATTAACTTGCCTAAGGACATGCAGTTAGCAAGTAGATTTGGGAATAACTCGCATCTTGTCTGCACAGCCTAGATTACCTAAATCATCTGTAGCACACTGTCTCAGAGCATCAAGAGTCCCTCAGGCCAGAGCGGGCAGAATTCGCAAAGAACCTCAGGTCAGTTTACCCACTCGCAGATCTTCTCCTGATGGGGAGCGCGCCCCTGCTCTGGCGCCGGCGCCGGGAGTAGTTGGCCATAGGGGTCAGTCGAGCAACGTGGCCGAGTCCATAAACACGGGCCATTTAGCAATGACCCCCAGGGCGTGATAATTGCGTTGGGCAGTAGTGACTGTGAGTCGCTGTGACACCGGCTTCTCGCCGTCTGCTGTCTTTTGATTTACTGTGGCGGCCGGGTCTCTGCACCCAGACGCTCTGCGGCAACCAAGACTTGGTTGAGACGCACTCTGCGGGGTGCACAGGGCTGCCAGGGTAGGCGGTGAGGCGCTAGCGTGGGTGCAGCTTCTCTGCGTGCAGCTTCTCTGCGACACCATGCAGTTCTTCTCGCGGTCTTTATCCTGCATGGGGGTGCGGGGGAGTCTCACTTCAGAAGGTTTTAGCTCCTCTAATTGGGAACGTCCAGAGACTTTTCCCTGGGTAAGGATGTGGCATTGAGGAGTTGGCGATTCATTTGAAAATAGGAGAAGAGGTAGGATGAAAAGGATCAGGATGGACTATGAAAGCAGAGTGAAAAAAGAAGAAATAGGAATGGGAAGGGGGAAATCATCAAAATAAGTGGAGCTTTGAAGCATTTCTCACATTGTTTTAGAGGGCGAGTGGAGTTGACACAACTGCTTTGGGTCTGAGCCATAAATTAATAGAAGATTTATCTCTCAATCAGGAAAAAGCCATTAAGATATTCTTGGCTTCGTCTGTGGGAAAATAATTTCTTTGATTGAGTTGCCCCAGAAGACCCTGCGAAGCCTTCTCTTCTCCGCCTCCGAAGGCCTCCTCTTTCCTGCCTGCCGGAAGGAGGGGAGAAGCCAGAGACTCCAGGGAGAAGAGGCCTTTCCATCTTTTCCAGCATCTTGAATTTCACTTTGCACGTTTCTTTCTACTTTTTGGTTTGATCTGCCTGCCTTGGAGGCTTGGAACCTCAGAGAGAAATTTCTCTCCAGCAAGCGGAGCCCCTGTGACTGCCCTCCTTCCCTCAGGTCCGCTGCGTTGGAGAGTGGGTCTTCGGCCTCTGGCAGGATCCAGCACGTCAAAGGCCTTTGGTTTGTTAACAAGACTACAAACTACCAGGGCGGGGGCGGAGATGGGGCAGGGAAAGGGGAAAGCCCCTCAAAGTGGGAGGCAGCAGTGCCAGAATAGGGTGACCAGTTGTCCTTCCTGAGCATATAGGAGCTGAGCTCCCCTTGTTAGTCCTGGACTCAAAGTGTGGTCCCGAGTTTCCTAAGGGTCCTTTCAGAGGGACCCTGAGGTCAAAACTATTTTCATACTAAAAGGTTGTTGACTTTTTCACAAGTGTCCAATGGAGTGTCCCTGGGGTGTGTGGTGATGTCAGGACTCTGATTGCTTAGGGAATGTGTGTGCATATAGTAGTGTTTTACAAATGATTTGGTTTTGTATTTTACCACAACAAAAAACGCATTTTAAAAATGTGTTTTGGGGCCAGGCACAGTGGCTTAGGCCTGTAATCCTAGCACTTTGGGAGGCAGGTGGATCATCTGAAGTCAGGAGTTTGAGACTAGCCTGCCCAACATAGTGAAACCCCATCTCTACTACACACACACACACACACACACACAGAGCTGGGTGTAGTGGCAGGAGCCCGTAATCTCAGCTACTTGGGAAGCTGAGGCAGGAACATCACTTGAATGCTGGAGACAGAGGGTGCAGCGAGCTGAGATTATGCCACTGCACTCCAGCCTGGGAAACAAGAACCAGATTCTATCTCAAAAAAAACCAAACATGCCTTTGGTTTTATAGCTCTACCTATCATATCTGGTTATTCACATGTAAATTAATTAATATGAAACAAAATGAAAAATGTTATTTCCTCAGCCACATCAGCCACATTTCAATTGTTCAATAGCCACATGTGGCTAGTGGCTGTCATATTGGACAGTGCAGACACAGAATACTTCTATTCTCACAGAAACTTCTATTGAACAGCGCTAATCCATGCCATAAATATAAATAGATATAATCATGCAAATGACCTTTAGCATCCTCAATAATTTTTTTTATTATACTTTAAGTTCTGGGTTACATGTACAGAACATACAGTTTTGTTACATAGGTATACACCTGCCATGGTGGTTTGCTACAACCGTCAACCCATCACCTACATTAGGTATTTCTCCTAATGCTATGCGGCCCCTTAACCTCCACCTCCACAGACCCTCCCTGTGTTCATGTGTTCTCATTGTTCAACTCCCACTTATGAGTGAGAACATTCAGTGTTTGGTTTTCTGATCTTGTGATAATTTGCTGAGAACAATGGTTTCCAGCCTCATCCATGTCCCTGCAAAGGACATGAACTCATCCTTTTTTATGGCTGCATAGTATTTCATGGGGTATATGTGCCAAATTTTCTTAATCCAGTCTATCACTGATCGACATTTGGGTTGGTTCCAAGTCTTTGTTATTGTGAATAGTGCTGCAATAAACATACATGTGCATGTGTCTTTATTGTATAATTATTTATAATCCTTTGGGTATATGCTCAGTAATGGGATTGCTAGGTCAAATGGTATTTCAAGTTCTAAATACTTGAGGAATCGCCACACTGTCTTCCACAATGGTTGAACTAATTTACACTCCCACCAACAGTGTAAAAGGGTTCTTATTTTTCCACAATCTTTCCAGCACCTGTTGTTTCCTGACTTTTTAATGATCACCATTCTAACTGGCGTGAGATGGTATCTCATTGTGGTTTTGATGCACATTTCTCTAATGACCAATGATGATGAGCGTTTTTTCATATGTCTCTGGCTGCATAAATGTCTTATTTTGAGAAGTGTCCGTTCATATCCTTTGACCATTTTTTGATGGGGTTGTTTGCTTTTTTCTTGTAAATTTGTTTGAGTTCTTTGTAGATTTTGGATATTAGCCCTTTGTCAGATGGATAGATTGCAAAAATTTTCTTCCATTCTGTAGGTTTCCTGTTCATTCTTATGATAGTTTCTTTTGCTGTGCAGAAGCCCTTTAGTTTAATTAGATCCCATTTGTCAATTTTTGCTTTTGTTGCCATTGCTTTTGCTGTTTTAGACATGAAGTCTTTGCCCATCCCTATGTTCTGAATGGTATTGCCCAGATTTTCTTCTAGGATTTTTATGGTCCTAGGTCTTACGTTTAAGTCTTTGATCCATCTTGAGTTGATTTTTGTATAAGGTGTAAGCAAGGGGTCCAGTTTCAGTTTTCTGCATATGGCTAGCCAGTTCTCCCAACGCTATTTATTATATAAGGAATCTTTTCCCCATTGCTTGTGTGTGTCAGGTTTGTCAAAGATCAGATGGTGGTAGATGTGTGGTGTTACTTCTGAGGCCTCCGTTCTATTCCATTGGTTTATATATTTGCTTTGGTACTAGTACCATGGCTGTTTTTGTTACTGTAGCCTTGTAGTAAAATTTGAAGTCAGGTAGCACGATGTCTCCAGCTTTGTTCTTTTTGCCCCGGATTGTCTTGGCAATGCGGGCTCTTTTTGGTTCCCTGTGAAGTTTAAAGTAGCTGTTTCCAATTCTGTGAAGAAGGTCAGTGGTAGCTTGATGGGGATAGCATTGAATCTATAAATTACTTTGGGCAGTAAGGTCATTTTCACGATATTGATTCTTCTTATCCACGAGCAAGGCATGTTTTTCCATTTGTTTGTGTCCTCTGTTATTTCCTTGAGCAGTGGTTTGTAGTTCTCCTTGAAGAGGTCATTCACATCCCTTGTAAATTGTATTCCTAGGTATTTTATTCTTGTAGTAGCAATTGTGAATGGGAGTTCACTCATGATTTGGCTTTCTGTCTATTATTGGTGTATAGGAATTTCTGTGATTTTTGCACATTGATTTTGTATCCTGAGACTGTGCTGAAGTTGCTTATCAGCTTAAGGAGATTTTGGGCTGAGACGATGGGATTTTCTAAATACACAATCATGTCATCTGCAAGCAATTTGACTTCGTCTCTTCCTATGTGAATGCGCTTTATTGCCTTCTCTTGCCTAATTGCCCTGGCCAGAACTTCAAATACTATGTTGAACAGGAGTGGTGAGAGAGGGCATCCTTGTCTTGTGCCAGTTTTAAAAGGGAATGCTTCCAGTTTTTGCCCATTCAATATGATATTGGCTGTGGGTTTGTCATAAATAGCTCTTATTATGTTGAGATACATTCCATTGATACCTACTTTATTCAGAGTTTTTAGTATGAAAGGGTGTTGAATTTTGTCAAAGGCCTTTTCTGCATCTATTGAGATAATCATGTGGTTTTTGCCTTTGGTTCTGTTTATGTGATGGATTATGTTTATTGATTTGCATATGTTGATCCAGCCTTGAATCCCAGGGATGAAGCTGACTTGATCGTGGTGGATAAGCTTTTTGATGTGCTGCTGGATTTGGTTTGCCAGTATTTTATTGAGGATTTTCGCATCTATGTTCATCAGGGATATTGGCTTAAAATTCTCTCTCTCTCTTTCTTTCTTTGGTGTGTGTGTGTGTGCGTGTGTGTGTGTCTGCCGGGCTTTGGTATCAGGATGATTCTGGCCTCATAAAATGAGTTAGGGAGAGAATTCCTTCTTTTTCTATTGATCGGAATAGTTTCAGAAGGAATGGTACCAGCTCCTCTTTGTACCTCTGGTAGAATTTGACTGTGAATCCGTCTGGTCCTGGACTTTTTTTGGTTGGTAGGCTATTAATTATTGCCTCAATTTCAGAACCTGTTATTGGTCTATTCAGAGATTCAACTTATTCCTGGTTTTGTCTTGGGAGGGTGTAAGTGTCCAGGATTTTATCTGTTTATTCTAGATTTTCTACTTTATTTGTGTAGAGGTGTTTGTAATATTCTCTGATGGTAGCTTGTATTTCTGTGGGGTCAGTGGTGATATCCCCTTTAACATTTTTTATTGCATCTATTTGATTCTTCTCACTTTTCTTCTTCATTAGTCTCGCTAGCAGTCTATCTATTTTGTTGATCTTTTCAAAAAACCAGCTCCTTGGATTCATTGATTTTTTGAAGGACTTTTCGTGTCTCTATCTCCTTCAGTTCTGCTCTGATCTTAGTTATTTCTTATCTTCTGCTAGCTCTTGAATTTGTTAGCTCTTGCTTCTCTAGTTCTTTTAAGTATGATGTTAGGGTGTCAATTTTAGATCTCTTCTGCTTTCTCTTGTGGGCATTTAGTGCTATAAATTTCCCTCTACACACTGCTTTAAATGTGTCCCAGAGATTCTGGTATGTTGTGTCTTTGTTCTCATTGGTTTCAAAGAACATCTTTACTTCTGCCTTCATTTCATTATTTACCCGATAGTCATTCAGGAGCAGGTTGTTCAGTATCCATGTAGTTGTGCGGTTTTGAGTGAAATTCTTAACTCTGAGTTCTAATTTGATTGCACTGTGGTCTGAGAGACAGTTTGTTGTGATTTCTGTTCTTTTACATTTGCTGAGGAGTGTTTTACTTCCAGTTATGTGGTCAATTGTAGAATAAGTGCGATGTAGCATCCCCAATAATTTTTAAGATTATCTGAGATTCTTGCCTTAGAACTTTCTCTAGATTGTACTCTTGACTAAGGCATTGGAACTAGAGAGGCTAAATATGTGTCTGGACTCTGTACTTGCTAAATATGTGTCTGGACTCTGTACTTGCTAATTTCATAATCTTGGACCACTTTTTAAACTCTGAGCTTCAGTTTCTGCTTCTGTAAAATGGGTGTAATGGTTGCTGATCATAAACTAGAGAGAGGCAAAAGAGCTGCTTGGGAAGTGGATGAACTTTGGGGTGAAATTGAATAAGCTTGTATCTCAGCTCAGCCCAGATGACTTTGGGCTAGTTTAACAACCTCTCCATGGTTCTGCTACCTTGTCAGTAAATTGGAAATACAATAAGAGTAATAATAATTGTAATACCTCCCTCAGGTTTGTTATGAGGAGTAAATTAAATAAGTGAAAAACACTTAAGAAATAGTAACTGGCATATTGTAACTACTACTATATGTGTTAGATATTATTATTATCTAAAGTGTAAACCCTACTGGGCAACAATAAAATGTAATTGTCCTCCCCTTTCAGTAATATCTATATCTACATCGATATACATATCAGTATATATAGTAGTAAAGTATATATCACATAAAATGCACCAGCTAAATAAGTTTTAAGTTTACAGTGCAGTATTGTTAAGTATTAGTTGTATTGTTGTGTAACTAACATCCAGAGCTTCTTTCATTTTGCAAAACTGAAACTCTTTACCCATTTAACAACTCCCCCCATCAGGAATATTTTTATGTTGATGTGAATCAGACTCCAAGCTGTAGCTCATAAGTATTTGACAAAGTATTAACCATTCCAGCTAATAAATCAGTGTTCGTCATTCAAAATAGCTGAGGTGGTTGGGAAAGGACAGCCAATATTCCCCAAATGTAATCAGGTTCCAATGAATATACAATTTCCATTTATTCCTCTTCTTTCCCCACTGTGGATCCTAATAGCTCCTCCTCACCAAGCGGTGAGTACACCCTTGGATTCCCCAAATGGTTGCGGATTATGGGTCTAGAGAGTCAATGATGGCTGGCGAGTTAGGTCACTGAGTCTTTGAAATGATGTTTTCTGGGAAATGCCTGAAAGGTTGATGGTACAATAGCAGATAAAAATAAGCTCAAGATTAGTGTCTGGTTGCATAGAAAGGCCTGGTGATGGTGAGCAATCAGGAGGACAAAAATCAGAACAAGTCATCCAGGCTCCTCACTTAACAATTCTTTTCATAAGGTAAGCAGGGGGAGAGAAAAAAAATCCCCTAAATAACAGTAGTCACTACAAAAAAAAAAAAAAAAAAAAAAAAAAAAAAAAAAAAAAA